>NW_026929015.1:0-35438 GCF_032062105.1 Saccostrea cuccullata | reverse complement strand
TACCCAATATATAACCAAATGTGTGTCCGTCCGTCTGTCTGTATATGTCTAGCTGAACGTCCGTCCGTTACGCTTTGGAGTGCCGTTTTCTTATCGACAACCCCTCTTATACACAGTACCACTGAATGAAATTAAATAAGACTTTCATAGATTCTTTGTTTGTATCATTGTGCACCTCCTATTTTTCTTTTTGATCTTACACATACATCTACCATGCAGTATTTCGGATTTCTCCTAAGAAAACATTGACACTGCTATTAGTTGTATAATATTGAAGAATACTCATTTCTTATACGAATTTCTGCTTTACCACTGAATAAAAAAAATTATGTTACTTTCAGAGATTCTTTGTAACATAATGTCATTGTGCACCTCGTATTTTACGTTTTGATCTGACACTTATAATGGGTCTCCCGAAGTGAAACATGGACTTTGCCAATATAATCACATTGGAGGCGGGGGCTATCATTTAGTAAGCTCAGTGCTCACAATACCTTTTTAAAGAAAAGTTATGTTAAATTGAAATGTGTTACGAGAATATCATCAACTTTAAGTTTAAGAAAAACCAAAATATAAAATAAGACTAATAAGCAAACTAACTACCCAGTTTCTCTGATAGGCAATTTTTTGGTTTCTTTTTTGTTGTTGTTTTTATTTGTTTTGTTTATTTTTGCAAATAATTCTTCCTGGTTAGGCTGTTCATTTATAAAGATGTTACAAGCATATAAAAACTGTTTAAAAAAATTTAAAGCAATAGACAAAATTAAAATAGCAAAATTCTTGTAACAACATTTTTCCTCGATCCTTTATGGATAAAGATAAGTAACCAAACTTGATGAACAACAACAATTATAAGAAAAGAATCAACTACATGTTCAATAAATCAATAACAAAGTATATAATCCTACCTGAATAAGTGAGCTGCAGACTGGGTGGTTTAACGAACAATCCTGTTGTTTCTCGACACAGTCTGCAACTATCAGAAAACACACACTAAAAGTCAACAAAGACCCTTTATTATTACAAAAAAGTCACATAGACACAATAAAAAATCGCTTGGACACTAAGAAACTAGATCCTTGAGCTTTGCGGTCTAACTATAATTTCGTTGTTTCGCATGCAGCCCAAGAATCTAGCCTAAAAGGTGTTACTCCAGCAGTGATAATCGGCCTGAAAAGCAGTTACACATCGAATTCATCTGGAAAAGGAATCTTTTTGAAAGGATATCTTTCAAAGCTAATTGTGTTCAGTTTAATGTTTTGAGAATTTTTATCCGTTAAAACTGACATATGATATTAAAAACGCAGTAGAAAGACGTCCGATATTTGATAATTAAATCCTAAAGAATTTTGATCTGAAATTTATGGAGACACTACATGTAGTCTGAGCCAATTAACTTGAAATCAAACCGTACGTTATAGAATTTTACTAAAATATTATTTGGACTTACAATTTCAGTAGGGTAGACGACATATGTAAACAAGCTATATATATTTATTCCTGAGAAGAAGGTCAAACTTTAAGGTTATGGGGTCAAATATTAAAAAATAACTCATATAATATTTTGAATGATCTTGTTCCAGGTAATATACATGTGTAATATGAAAGCCCCATTTTTTCTCTTTCAAAAATCCCCCAAAACTAATAGAAAGTACATGTAATATTCAATATTTTGAAACTTGGGTCAAAGTATAAAATGTCATTTAAAACAAAACTGTTTATTTATAAAGGAGATAAGTTTCATGATATTCTTTTTCACAGCTCGACGAATCTTCTTTTAAATGTTAAAATACGTTGCAAGAAGGATGGCGATAAAAAAAATCGAATAGTATAGAAAAGAAAACAAGAGGCCCAAGGGCCTTGAATCGCTGTTCTGATAAATTGTACAATCTATCACTTGTATTTGAAGCCTCTAACCCTAAGTATCCTAAGACCCAAGTTGCATCAACTGACAAAATTTGATGATTCTTAGCCAATAGGACTGAAGATATTTTAATAAATCTATAAAAAAAACCATGAGTAGGTCACTGTGACCTACTTTAAGATTGAAGTTTTCTGAGGACTCAAGATGCACTAATAGACAAACTAAGATTGAAGATTCTACGCAATTAAGTATTTAAAATATTCAAAAGTAGGTCACCTTGACTTACTTTTTGGTCTACATTCTTGGAAAACCCCAAATGCATCAACTGACAAAGTTTGATTATTCTAAGCCAATAAATACCAAAGATACTTAAATATAGCCATAAAATGTCGAAAGTAGGTCATTGAGACCTACATTTTAGTCAACATTTTTTAGAGTCCCAAGATGCATCTGCTGACTAAGTTTGATAATTCTAAGCCAAAAAATACCTGAGATATTCAAAAGAAGGTCACCTTGACCTACTTTTTGGTCCACATTCTCTGAAAACCCAAAAGGAATCAACTAACAAAGTTTTATGATTTTTAACCGATAAGTACTAGAGATACTTTAATAAAGCCATAAAATTTCAAAAGTAGGTCACTGTGACTACTTTTTGATCAACATTCTCCAAAACTACAAGATGCATCATCTGACAAAATTTGATGATTTTAAGTCAGTAAGTACCGGAGATACATGAATATAGCAATAAAATGTCAAAAGTAGGGTCATCGTGACCTAATTTTTGGTCGTCACTCTCCGCCAAGATGCATCAGCCCATAAAGTTTGATGATTCTAAGCCATTAAATACCTAAGATACTTAAATATAGCCAAATAATGTCGGAATTAGGTCACTGTGATATACATTTTTGGTCGACGTTTTCAGAGTCCCAAGATGCATCTGCTGACCAAGTTTGATGATCATAGGTCTGAAAGTAATCAAAATATGCCTTTTAAACAATTTGAAAACAAATGCCTGCAAAATTCTAAAAGTAGGTCACGGTGACCTACTTTTTCTTAAATATGTTTTAAGGTCCCAAGAGGCAGCAACTTACAAGATTTTATGATTCTAACCCTCTTAGTGTCTGAAATAATAGGATTTAATGTTTTAAAAAGGATAGGTCATAAAGTTTCATAAAGTTCAAAAAGAAGGTCATGGTGACCTACTTTTAAGTTGACGTTGTGCAAGGACCCAAGATGCATCAACTGACAAAGTTTGATGATCATAGGCTTTAAAGTGTTCAACATATGCCTTTAAATCAATTTGAAAACAAATGCCCACAAAATTTAAAAAGTAGGTCATTGTGACCTACTTTTCAGTTAACATGATGTGAAGTCCTAAGATGCATCAACTTACAAGATTTGATGATCCTAGTCCTTATAGTAAGCAAATTAAAAACATTTTTATTAATTGTAAAATAAGGTCAACTTTGAAGTGACCTTGAGACCACTCCCTTTTAATCTTCAACATATCCTGATCCTTGTGTGTAAGTTTGGTGAAAATCTCCCTGGTGGTTCTGGAGAAGAAGATTTTATAGCAACCAGTACTTTTGGTTTTGTTTTCCTGATTATCTCCCCTTGTTTTTGGGTCCCAACCCTTATTTTAGTACAAATGGTAGCCTTTGGGCCAAGGATACCCTGAGACAAATTTGACACCGATTTGCCAAGGGGTACTTGAGTTATGGCCCATATTCTAAAAAGTTAACGCACACCGCAAAAATGGCCATAGCATTAGCTCTTTGAGCCTTTGGCTCATAAGAGCTAAAAAGGTAAAGAATAATTAAAAAAATTCGGAAGCATTCCTAAACAGAATAGAAACAAATTAATATCATACTGTATTAGCAGAATTTTCAGCGAGGGTTTAATGTTGGTTTTATTAGCAAGGGTGCTGAGAACGCCAAAATTAATTTATTGCTAAAAATTGTTTTGTTTTTTTTTTTTTTTTTTTTTTTTTGCTTGTAATAAGTTCTTAGGTGAGCATTTTACAATAGCTAAATTTTCCACTTTGTAACGTTTCTGTATGAGTGAAAAATTCTCGAATGGAACTTTAAATAATATACAATTAATCAATATCTGGTAGTAAAAGCTTCAATAGTATGTTTAATGACGCATCCAATCATGGAAGAACATCGTGGTAGCGAGCATGCCTACTTATTAGAAAAATATTGCAAAAGTGTATTTTTTCAAAGTTCCTTAACATTATCCTTAATATCTTACATCCGTGGTGACACGGAGTAATTATATTTGACGGAAGTAAATCTAAGATCGTGAAAAGATGCTTGAAGCGGAAGAAAAAAAGGTCTACCAAGTCAAATCTGATTAAATTTTGTGTTAACCAGTTGGAAAATGTGTGAAATAATTTTTTGATTCAGGATTTTAATTTTTCTATTGCTTAGTAATTTAATCCAGTGCTAGAAAGTATGCTGTTGAAGTTTTGATGAGGGTAGAGGTATCCCTTTTTGTATAAAAAGGTAGAAACTAGAAAACTTGTAAAAATTGCAATTATTTGGGGCAGAAATAACTACTGGTCGCAAAATTAATGCTTCAAAAACTCGTTAGGCTTTGAAAGTGGTAAAGAACTTTTTGAAAACAAAAGAACAAAAATGTGCATATATAAAATGCACATATATTCATTATTTGGTATGTGCTTACAGATAAATTAAATTACCTAATATCAGAGGCATATTTCCGGGTACTTTACTAGGAATTCTTCTACTTATTGCTTACCCAAATGCATGTTAGAATTGTCCAGACAATAGAAGCAACATTTTTTTTTTAAAAAACCAAACCAACATTTGTTTGCTCTACTACAAATCGCACCTTTCATTGTGGAACTATAAAAGGAATCAATTAACTTCTTTGAACATGTGCTTACTTGGGCCTTATACCTTCAACAAACACAACAATAAAAATGATAATATTCAAGGTTATTCAACAAAAAATGAGCATATTTTTTCAAAAAGAAATGCTGTCAAGAATTCATTCTTTGCATTTATACAATCATATGCGCAATAATTGCCAGTTATCGAAGAAGGGTCGTCTAAGCCTGATAAATACCGGTTTACTGCTCTTAACAAATTCCCAAAATAGCCTTGCGCGTCCATCCTTTTCGATACATTAATAAAATCAATATTATTATTTAAAATTGATTGATTTTATATTGTTTAACGCCGAGTCGGCAATTCTTATTATTTAAGAGATCAAAAGCCGCGTTTTCGTGAATGTTGCAGAATAATTTCCGAGATGTCGAGATATGTTGTTTGAAATATAAAAGCCGAGGCGTTAGTTTAGAGTTTTATATTTCAAACAACATTTCGAGACCAAGGAGGTTGTTCTGCATCATTGCGCCGACGACAAGGACTTTATTTTACATCCTTTTCATGTCTACTTAAATCGCTAAAATACGGCTGATCGTTTCTTTCTGCAGATCTGAAACGAATTAGGTCACCATTGTGGCAACGCCCTTTAAAAAATTTTAAAAGTGCGTTAAAATTGGGACAAAATCAAAACACTTTGAAAAAATATTTCAAAGTGCGTTAAATTTGGGACCAACTAAACGTTTAAGCTGAAAATTTTTTTCAACGTGCGTTAAAGTCTACATCAATATATTTTACCATGGAGACACTAAACGCACTTTGAAAAAAAAATTAAATCATATTTTAGTAATGGAAATCTTTTATTCGTTATTTATCTTTCAAAAATCTTGTGAATTGATTTACTCCCGCCGAAAAGAGGTATAAGATCCCTCAGTCCAAATATTTATCTTTCCAATACATACTAGTAGGTGTCAGTAACAAACGGGGGAGGGGAGCAATAAACCCAAAGGGTAAGTTGCATTTTCAATGTTTATAGGATATATATACTAGTCAAAATTTCTAAGTCCCCAGGCAAGTTTTTGCTTTACACCCCTTTTATATTGAATTATTTAAACAGTATAATTTAATAAGTATACAGGATAATAAAGTAGCAAAATAATTTTTCTCACTTTTATCAATTTTATTTAAGCGCTTTAACACAATATGCAGAAACGTTTAGGCACAACGTTAAATATTGCATTATTCTCCATTCAAACAAATTCACTGCAAGACAACCGTTCCTCAAAAGGTTCACACTATTAAAATAAAATTTCTTTTATTGAATGTTTTTCCATGTGAAGACTAGGTCGTTCTCTAGTTCCGCTAGATTCTGCTGCTGGAAAAGCTGTCTCAAAATCCGGTTTATCTTCCTCCATACATGCTTATTAGGGTTGAGATTAGGAGGACACGGGGGGTTACCGAAATTGTCTGTGCCTTATCAACAAAAGTTACATAACGTCTTCTTACATGTATTCCCCAATCCTCCAGTTTGACATTGAGGGGAGGGCACTTCCGGTTCCGGTTCTATTGACTTTTCCAGATAAACTCTAGGATGATTTTGTGATTTTTTTTTTGAAAATCCAGCGATTTCTAACGATTAAAAGGAATTCAGGTACGCATTGTAGGTTTTTCGGGTGGTAATTATAAAGGTTTTATGTAAAATAAAGTCATACAGTAAAAGAAAACAGAACTTTCGTTAACTATGACCATCTTGCGCAATTTCAACTTCACTTGCAAATTATTGTGTAAATATAAATCACATTTTATTCAAGCTTTTTTCTGTTTTCCGTTATCAATTAAAGATGGAGAACACATCGAAGAAAAAAATATGAAGAATACGCCCGAAAAACATATGGAACTCGAACTTCATGCTTTTTAACAAATACGGTCATGGTCGAGTAATTACACATTCCATTACAATTTTTTTGGCTTTGATAGGTAAGTATGGCAAAGTAAAGGCAAATTTATAAGCAACTAGTAAAGTGAAATTAAGGTTTTAAACTTTTTAAAAGAAAAAAAGTGGGGACTTAGAAATTTTGACAAGTATATATATATCTTTCCAAAATAAGTGGTGGGCTAAGCCCTCCCTCTCCGCTGGCCCTTCGCCCGGTCTCGATGTCTATGCTATACTCAAAACATTTAATATACATTTATCATTATGTATTTATCATAACTGTTATGACGTTGAAAACTTTCAATATTAAATGAGTTGATTAAAACAGATGAAAGCTAGAAATTTTTATGTACAGCTTGAGAGGGAAGAATTTTCATAGTTTTAAACAATCAAACTACCCTTTTTTATTATGATAAATGCTAAGTTGCTTAAAGCTGTCCACTGTTAGTGCCCCCTTTACACATTTACATCTACTTACATGTATCAAAAACTAGAATTTAAAAAAAAGAAACGAATTATTGATCTTAAACAATCGTCACTCTTTTTTTTAGAAAATCATTTCCCTTTTATTTTATCAAAACCTCAAATATTTAGAACGTCAATGTTCAGGTCCTGAAAGTGACTTTATCATAAATAAAGTTATCCAACCAGGATCTGTTATTTATTATACCAATTATTTGTTAGAATATTGACGAATCTTCACATTTTGTTTTCAAGGTGCGTTAACTTGGTCGATATCAACGCACTTTGAAATAAAATAATATTCAAAGTGCGTTAGCTTGGTCCCAAATTTTACGCACTTTGAATTTTTTTTCAAAGTGCATAATTTTTCGAAGTGCGTTGTAACACACCATGTCTCTATTACGCTGCTCAAACGCTGTTCTATTTGTATAAAACACCACAGGTAAAATTTGTTTGCTTACCTGTGTATGGAATGCAGGGGATTTGAGCTTTAGTTACATTAAAAATAGCCTTATTAAATAACAAATCTGTTCATAATATGTATTGATCAATTATAATGAATACACAATAACAAAATCATAATCTTGTTTTACTACTCTATTGGAATTAAAATCAAGTTGTTTAAGGAATCACTGTGTAGTTAGTATAAGTGTGCCAGGGGCAAATTTAGGAGGAAATTTATCCCATGTTTCCCACTATTGTTGATGTCCCTGGCATACTATACTAACTACACAGTGATTACTAGTATTTCTATTTCATTGAAAATAAAATTGTAGATTTAGATTTTAAAAATGTACACATAGAAGTAAACTACACAAAGATTCCATCCCAATATCAATAGTCCTCGCCCAGCTGACGTCAAACACAACGGCAGCCGCACGAGATTTTCATGCATATTTGCATATTTGGCCTCCTTAGCGTCAGACTCGGAGACAGATGCGCACGAGATTTGCATGCATATTAGGCCCCCTTAGCTCCTGACTTATTGACCTGCCTAATTAACATTCCGGTAGAATTATCAAGAAATTAACTCCATTAACTTTCAAAGAGTTATCACAGAGAGAAAAATTAGAAATGGAAATATTTAGATATGTTGGGAGGTCCTTGTGATATAGCCCCGCTTAGCTATAAAAACCGACATTCATCAGCAACTATATACAGTGTTTATACTGCAAAAGACGACGCATCGATGCGGTCTAAACAAGTATTTGATTCTACAGCCAAACATCAGTTGAATTGTTTAGATTTGATACGCGTTTCTGATCTGATAATTTTTTGATGAGGTTCTTGATTTATTAGGAGAACAATGTCTGCTGGTATTCTTTTGATCTGTACAATAATTGTGGTGGAATTGTAAATAAATTTATTTATTTTAACTGTTACACATGGTGAAAAAAAATTGTGCTTCCTTTGGGAGACATCAGATATCACATAATTTAATGTCATGCTAATAAGCATCAAAATCTAAGGTTAGATTTAAGGTTTGATTACTCTAAAGTGCATTTAATTATGCACTTCTATTGGATACAAAATTCAACTTTTTACAAGACCATTTCTAAGACTTCAAGGAAACTGGAATCATATTAAGATGCATAAGATGAAAATTCTCGTCAAAAAAGATTACACATTCAATTTTCATTTTGATTTTAAATCAATTGAACAATCATTAATATTTCAAAAGAGTAAGCCTTCCTGACCGAGGGGACATATACATGTAACCTTAACAATATTAATTAAGCTACCTAATAATATTTCGTTCAAAGGTGAGTTAAAAAAATGCTTAAAAGCAATGAAACTACCACACAAATACAAATTAGAAGCCAAAATAGCAAAAACTGCCACCATGGCAAATGTTATATCTAGAGAGTATGCAATAGCTGTCTACATCTTTTTCGTGCCCAGATTCTGGGATCACAACTGTATACTTTCTCATCTTGTGGTCTTTAAGTTTATCTAGAGTGTAAGTAAACTGGCTTATGATCAAAAAAAATTTGAACAACACATCCAATGCAATGATCAGCAAAAAGTGTTTTGCCAATACAGAAAAAGCAGGTTCCGATGATTTTGGAATTTGTTCAATAACTATGGTCATGTAGACAGCTATTGAGAGAAGAATGTTGACAGAGAAACTAACCCTTCCTTCAGATTTCTCCGGTAAAAGAAAGACAAATGTCTGAAGAATCTCCATTAAAATGATAGGCATGATAAAAAAAAAGTACGTAATACGTAGAGCGTCGACTTATCTTAAACTCATTCTAACCCAGGCCTTTGAAATGCTGAATTTTCCTTTATTAGATTATTTTGACTGATTGTAGTGTCTTCCATGTTCCATTGGTTGTTTATTTGGTATAGTTCCATATTTACAGTGTGGTATAATGGATGCAGAACAACTTCATTCCTGTAGTAACCCCATAAAATTAAATCTATCGAACATTTGTGTGTGTCAAAAGGGAAATAAGTGTAATCTGCTTTGCATCTGAGTTCTTAAAATGTTTCTTTCCAATTTAAAGATAGTTATCTACCTTGGTTCCTCTAGCTATAGCTCTTTTTATTTATTCTGTGTATACTTATAAAAATATCAATGCAGAGTTCAAAGAAAACATGCATGCATTTTATTTGATATTGATTGCTTGGCAGTAATGCATATTTGTCTAAGAGTTGAAATTTAATGCAATTAACTTGTATGATTTTAAACTTTGATAATTTCTACTGGCATGTAAGATTCTGGCTTTATCATATGATTATCTAAGTAGGTATTTGGTAGAGTTAAAATAAAAGTTAATTTAAACAAATGGACAAGTTATGTAACACACATGTTAAATTTTGTAACCATGTCTAGGGGGACCTTGAAAAATGAATTCCACATGAGTTATGAATGTTTGCATGTCTATATCATCAGTCGTGGCTGAGTGTATTAATAGCATTAGAGTAAATAGTAATAAACTTTTCTAGCTATACCCTAGCCTTACTACCCATCCCTATTCGAAAGACATAAATTTTTGGAATACCCAAAATGTCACTGTAGTTTTATAAATTTAACCCTAGAGTCATTTAATGGGGTAAATTTACTCCGAAATAATAATTGACGTTTTTAAGGAGACAAGATTTTTCAAGTCGTGTTTTCTTTACCTGAAGGCGAGGGTGAAATTCATAGGTGTTTTCACACTGGGACATGTTAAACTAATTTATTACGGTAGAGCGAGGTAAGTTTATGACATCCAAGATTGGCGGCTCTGTGTCAAATTTCCAGTCGGGCTGACCCATTTAATATTCATGAATTATACATAGATTAGATATGAAATATTTGGATTCCAAAAAAAACACAGGGGAGAGAAAAATTCGGAGGGGAATTAAGCACTTATTTGCTCTGTATTTATTAAGGTTAGTGTCTTACCAATTTAAGATAATATATATGATGAAAATTTCCAGATATACTCTAGTGTATAGAAAAAAAAATTAGTTTAAAAGAGTGAATTGCAGTGAGAAGATGTGAGCAAATTTATGAAAAGATAGGAATAAATAAGACATTTCTGTTAATGTATTTTTAAGAATGACACACTTGCACTTTAAATTGTTTATCTAGGGTAGAGATCATTAAGGTGATATCTCTGTATATACATAAATATTTACGAATTACATATTATTTTTTTCTGTTAAGTTTTAAGTTATTTTCAGTGGATTTTACTGAAATTAGTATATGTGCACCAATTTCGGGTATGAAGAAGTAAATGCACAAAAAATTTGTACTTCAATTTATCTGGTCAATGGGTGGATTGACCTTTAAGTATAAACAGTATTCCTTCAGAGTGGATGCAGCTAGACTTCTGGACATGTGGGAGTGGAGGGACCACTTATATCTTATATATCCACTCCAACTTTTACATGGTTAAGAACTTACCCAGGTTTGTATAGGGGTCATCTGCCAAGTGTTCCTAAGTGCTCCGAATTTATTTATAAATTCAGCGAGGTTCTCGGGGCCCTCCTTGTTGATTAAGGGAGTAAACACCAAGACGCTGGATGGAGTTCAAATGCTGGCTTTTATCTATTGGAGGATACTAATTTATATATCGGAAAGGAAAATTTGTAACACGTAAAATGTTCCAGATGAGAATTATATAGGTATGTCAAGCTCCAGTTCCAAAGAATGTAAAAATCTGTGCTTGTCTATCAATGAAGTAATTATATACAGATTCTTTCATTAGTTTAGCAATTTATAAGAAATTATTAGCTTAGATAACATTTAGTTTTTATTTTCCATTACTCCTCCCTGCCACACACATGCACACATGGGCCATAAAATTTTTGTCTAGATTTTCATTTCCTAATGTTCATAAAAACATATAATGAGGGATGCAGGTATATATAATGTTGCAATTCATTATGTAACAGTTACTGAAAATTTTAATTAAATGGTAATTTAATGAATTTGTTCAAGGATTTTTTAAAAAATATTATAATTAATTGTATACATTTTTAATTTGAAGAAATTAACTTCAAGACCTTGACGACATCTGAGTTTACAAACAGAGAGTGCTAGCTACATGTTTTCCATATTCATGAATTTTATTTCGGGACGTTTATTTACACATAGATGAGTTTGGGAAATCAAGTGAAGGATGTAAGAAAATTGGAACATAATGTATTGAAAGATATGTATCTTGTAAATGTGCAGCAGAGCTATTAGCTATAGATGTTGAAGGTATACGGAGCATATAGTGAATGGAAGCAGATTTTCTTTCAATCAAACAACAGTTGCTGCAGATAACGTCTGTGTGATAAATGATTGATATTTTACATGACTAAAAGGGTTTTGTGGCTCGAGTTTGTTTAATAATTGTCATGCTCTGGCTGGGTTATCTGATTTACACATCATCTTTCAGTTGCTTAAATCAAAGACAAATTTTGTCATAATAGGCTTTCACTGTAATTGGTGCATCATATAACAGACATCTGAATGATACACATTTCCTTTTTTTGCAGGTTCATCCTTGGACTTGGCTCCATCTTTGCTCTCCATCTATGACAGCTTAGCCCTAGAAAACAACTTAAATTCAGATGGAATTAACCAATCAGAAAGCCAGAATGGATCACATGATACAATTTTATCCAATCAGGACCATCCTATTGCAATTCAGGTGATATCGAATGAATGTGATACAACTGACTCTGACTCCATTATGGAGCTTGAAGGTCAAGGTAAAATTTCACCAACTGAGAAAGGTGACCTTGACCCATATGAGTGAAAAAAAAATTTGAGTGTTGGGTCAGGGTCATCCTCTTCCTCCTTCTCTTTCACATCATGTGATAAAAAAACCAAACTTGAGCTTACTTTGTCAGCAGTTCTTCATTAGCTGGATCATATTCTATACATTGATGATCTAAAAGGGGACCAGTCCTTATCTAACTTGAAAAATCTGTTGAAAGTTCACCAGATATTTCAGTGAGTGATTTATCTCCAAACAAAAATGTGGAGGAAGAGGTAGAAACTTGCAAATTTGTGATTATTACCCATATATTAGTAACTATGCCTGTTGTTTTTTTATCAAATCACGAAAAATTTTTAGAAGAAATTCACCTCAGATAACTAAAATAGACTAAGACTGCCATAGAAACACTGTCAGCATAAAACTCAGAATCTGTCAGGTCCCGAATTCAGTGATTAGCTGACTCTCACAGTTCCTCTCCATATTTCAGCATCTGAGTGCTCATCATGTTCTCTCAGTGGACAATGCATCCTCCAATTTGATCATTTGTCATATGACTTACCCCCAGTGCATATTCAAGCACTAAGTATGTCACACGATCTTTAGGGTGTCCCCCGCTTTCGCGAAAGCGAGGGGACATTAACGATTATACAGGTCATTCGTCTGTCTGTAGTCTGTCCGTCACAAAAACTTTAACCTCGTATAACGTTTGCACAAAGTTATAGATTGAACAAACTATGAATGTGTATTCCTTGTGTTACCTTTCTGGGTATCACCATCTTCTGACCATCTTCCTAAAAGAATTTTGGAAATGCTACTCCTTTTACACAAAAATTTCAAACTTTTACTTTGGCCATAACTTTTGAATAGTAAAATTACTAGGACTTTCATATTTCACAAATGTATTGTTTTTGCAAAACTTTTCATTGCATAAAAACAACCTTGACCTTTTGACGTTGACCTTGGAGATTAACGTAAATCTATGAAAAAACTTTAACCTTGGCCATAACTTTTTAACGGTAGGACTAATGTTTTCTTACTTCACATATCTAATCCCTTGAGAAGATTTCTTGGATGCCAATAACTTTTACCCTTTGACCTTGACTTGGAGTTTTAATTACTTTTTAAAAACTTTAACCTTGGTCACAACTTTTAAACAGTATATTTCCTTGTCTTTTATATTTCACATAATTATGTATTCCTTTTGCCAAACATTTCATTGGATATCAACAACATTTTTGTATCCTCTTTGGAGATTTGAGTATTCTGATCAAAACTTTTTCCTTGACCATAACTTTTGAACGGTGGGGGCTATGTTTGGTTCACATATGTTTTCCTTTTGAGAAACCTTTCATTGGATACCAACAACCTTTACCCTTTGACCTTGACATTGGAGTTTTAACTACTTTTAAAAAAAAACTATATATTTTGGTCACAACTTTTGAACGGTAAATAAGTAGGACTATTATATTTCAAATATGTGTTCTTTGTGGCAAGTCCTTTTATTGGATATCAACAACTTTGATCTTTTGACCTTGAACTTAAAGATTTATAACACATGAAAAAAACTTTAACCTTGACCATAAATTTTGAACAGTGAGGGCTAGGGCTTTCATACTTCACATATGTAATCCTTTTGAGAAGACTTTTCATTGGATATCAACAATTTTGACCCTTTGAATTTGACCTTGGAGTTGGAAATAATTTTAAAAAAAAATCTTTACTTTGGCCATAACTTTATATATATTCAGGATTAGGGTTTTCATCCTTAAAAAAATCAACTTCAATGTTACTTTCTAAATAAATGACATATTTTGTTCATTTTACACACAATATGTCATAAAAGATCATTAATTTAAAGTGTTGAAGTGAGTTCATAGTGGACCACAATTCTTTGAATTTGCTTGTTTTGATCTTTTTTTACCAACAAATATTTAAATGAATTACCGTATGATTGGAAATGTTAGCGAGACGCAAATTTAGCGATTTGTTCTTAAAAACTGGTAATTTATTTTTAGCGAGATGTTATTTTAGTGATTTTAAAGCGCACATTAAAGAAGCTATAACAAATAAAATGCAATTAATTTTTTGCGATATTCAATTTTAGCTATCTCCACAACCTCGTTAATAATGCCAAAATTAAATCCTCGCTAAAGTTTCTACTTATACGGTATATAAGATGAATTAACATTTATTGAAAATTTCAGCTTAAATAGTGCGACCATCATCTTTCAAGAAAAACGCTTTGTCCACGATTTAACCGACAAACCCTCAAATATTTAATAGCACATTTTGAGTTTTTAAGATTGTCTTATGTTATTTTGGAAATATATACATGTACACGCTTAAACTAAACATCAAAGAAATTATTGTGAATGTAACTTTCGCCGTATAGCAGTATTTGTCCAGTTTCATTCCGTTATACGTACAGGCAGTATCAACAGTGGAATTTGTTCAGCGACTAAGGTGAGGTAAATTGCTATCGAAAGAAGAACTGTAATCGAAAAACTGGATCTTTCACCACAATCCCAAGGCATCCAAAATACCAGTGTTTGAATGAATTGCATTAAAGTAAGTGGAAAGATTGGGAAACATACGTGATAGGATGGATGATGTGATATCTTAAATCCAATCATAGACTTTGCAATTTTGGAAGTTTCATTCTTAACGATAAAATCAATGCTTTCAACGCTAATATTAGTGTCTTCTAAATACCAATTCTTGTTTTGATCGTAAAATTCCTCGTTGACTTTGCTCTCAGATACTTGTAAGACAATCTCTCCTCTAAAGAAACCCTATGCTACTATGCCTGTTGAACATGTCTGTGTGTCAAATGGAAAATCAAAATAGACTGTTTTGCAATACGAAGTAAATAGGTCCATTTTCATCATCAATGCAGAACCGTCTTTGTAAAACATTACTGTTTCTTCAACCATTTTCTCAAGATCAAATCTACTGTAGTAATTAATCTGACGAATATCTGGAGTCCAGACGTCTGCTTCCTTAAAATACACCGTTTCAGGAGTCCAAGAGGGATCCCAAATCGTAGAAATTCTTGGATCAAACCAGGACGTTTCTAAATATCCACTAACTGAAAATTTACTGTTCTTGTCATAAAACTCTATTAAATGAAAGGCATTAAAGGATATGTTAACAACTGTCATCGTTACGTTTGGTGATGAATTCTTTGTGTAGTTTTGGAGAAAGTCGGTGGAAGGATTGGAATATAATGAAGACGTGAAAAGAAATAATGTCATCATGAGGATCAACATTTTACCACCGACAGACATGATGCTCTCTGGAAAACTAATAAAAAAAATTATTTTGTACATCAGCGCAAGAGGTGTCCATCAAAAAAGGGTCGAGTAGAAGTTTTATTTCTGCAACAGAAGATTTGTAAAAATTACCATTGATTTTAAAAGCAGCCTTTTTGCATCGATTTTTTTTAGATATTTAAACAGAACACAAGGTGAATCAAGGGTCGTATATAAAGAAAATGGACTCTGAAAATTGAAGAAACTAAGATAATATATCGATCAATAAAAATAGTCTTATCGGAAGGATCGGTCTCAACTTTCCGCAGTGATTCGAACGCACGAAAAGGAGAAAGGCCTTACTCCACGACTCTAGAGCAAAAGCTCTCATAACTGCGCCATGTAGTGGACGATTGGTTCTGTTTTGGGGGGAAAACGTATCCGTAATACTTATGTGCATTTTGTGAAGCATAAATTAAACCTGTACAAATGTTTTACATAGAAAAAGGTGTGATTTAAGCTTTATTATGACCTAAGATTTAATGTACTTTAAGATTAATATTTGTTATGAAATTGGCTTTAACAAGAATGAGTAGATGAGTATGATAAATCAATAAAGAATATGGCATGATGAAAGGACATTCTCGAAATCGGACGTCATTTACTGGGGATATTTCTAAGTTTAATAAAAAAAAGCCTCAACATTACTCATTTCTATGCTTTTAGCATTGAGAAAATAGTGTTGGCCACCGTCGTTCACTACAATATTTGGATATATTATGTAAACTGCTTTGAAAAATCACATAATTACCTTCTTTGTTGAGGTATTGATTCAGGTTGGAATAAAACTTAGTATACGTATTATGCTTATATAAAGGGTTTTGAATACTTCCTCATAAAATAAGTTAGAATCAGTCCATCTGGACGGGAATAACGATAATGTAGATAAGACGCCGAGGTGATAAGACGTGCTTAAATTTGGCTCCTGATTTTACCTGAGCTACCTGTGCAATTACTCTGATTGGATTACAAAATAAGTCCTGTTTTCAATAATCACTATGTAGTAAATCAAATGATGGATGTGAGTTCAAGTTCCAGTCTTTTTAGATCATTTCTGGATTCTTTTACTGGATTCACAATTCCAATAAATGACAATCATGATGACGTGCATATTAATGTGGACATACCAAGCTTTCTAAAAGTCACCACCAATAAGAGGAGCTTTACTGTGAACTTTGACCAAGAAAAATATGAAATTATTTTTTCATATTTGCAACAGGAATTGTTATGTGAGAAAACTACTAAGGGAGATGGCCATATTTTTAAGACTAGTTGTAGATCTGTTACAGCTACAATTTACAGAAGTACCTCGGTACTCCATATTCAGGGGAGTACAGCATCATCATGGTGCGAGAAATTCATTGAGGAAATAAGTGTTTACGCATGTGACATAAATGAAACAAATATCATTATTTCCCAACCGCCGCCACAAATGGCATCTACGCCAAGGAGGAACCTATCGAATTATGCTCAGTGTAATGAAACTAAAGAATGCAGCAGGTGCTGTAATTCTGCCTTACGCGTGGAGGAACTTTCATCAATTGTTCAACGCTTAACGCAGGAAATCGAGTCGTTAAAAAAGGAACTGAGTGAAAATGCAAATAAACGTGTAACCAGTTCAAGTACTCAGACAACCTGTACAGTCCTCAAACATAAAGGCAATTGTACAAATGATCTGCCAAAGGCTTCTAACAATGTCACTTCTAGACATGTACAGTGTAATGAAGTTATACCAGAAGTAGCTATGAAAGAAAGCTCTACAAACACAGAACCACAACAACCTGTGCACCGGAAACTAGGAAACAGTTCCGTCCAGAAACAACGTAATTCCACATCTAGCAACCAGCAGAAAACTACACTCCTGATCGGAAGTTCAATTCTGCAACGTATTAAAACCCGTGGGTTATGTTCAAATGTTAGTGTGAGTACCAACAGAGGAGCCAGCATTTCTTATATTCGTAAGAAATTGCAGCAATATGATGTGTCTTCTCTAGAAAATGTCATGATTCAGGCTGGAGGAAATGATGCCTCAAATAAACGGAATATGGAAGCAGTAGAAAATGACTTTTCCGAGATAATAATGGATCTGAAGAAGAGGAATTCAAATATTAATGTTTTCATTTGTGAAGTCATGCCTCGAAAAGATGCATTGATCATTGATGTGAATGAAGCTATCCGTTTTGTGTGCGAAGAGTATGGTGCGACAGTGATTAAAGCAAGTCAAATTTTCAAAGCCTGGAATTCCCCTTTATACTGGAAGGACGGTATACATTTATCTGACCATGGAACCGCCTCTCTGTTGAAACTATACAATAAGCATGTCCCAGTTCTGAAGCAACATCAAGTACCGGCTCCCTCCGCATCGATGAAGTATACGTGCTGCTACTTCTGTGGAGAACAAGGCCATTCATCCCGGAATTGTAGACATGGGAGCAAAGTAGACTGTTGGCAGTGTGGGGAACCTGGCCACAAACAAAAGTTCTGTCCGTACTAGAATAGGGGCAACGAATGTCTGGCCGAATATACAGAAAGTATTTCATTAAGTCTGCAAAATAACTTTTTACCTCTCGAAACTTTATGTTCAGAATGTAACAAAAATTCATGTAAATGTATCTTAAAAAATTCTCAAATAGAATTTTCAGCTGCCAAAAATATACATTATCTCAAAACTAAGCAAAAATCTAATTCAAAACAGGAGATAAACAAAAGCCCTAGCCCTGAAAGTCTAAATTCTACCAAAGCAATAAACATCTCTAATAAATGTGCACTGACAAATTCTGATTTTGGTCTAGTTAAAAAAGGTTTGCGTTTCGGAAATTTTAACGTGTGTCATCTTCTACCAAAATTAGACGAAATGAAATTAATTTTACAAAATGAACGATCTATGGATGTGTTGGGGCTTTGTGAATCTTTTTTAAATGAACAAATTAGTGATGCAGATTTGAATATAGATGGTTATGTACTTGAAAGAAAAGATCGACAAAATAAGGGAGGTGGTGGAATAGTTATTTATGTCTCAAATAATCTATCCTATAAGCGTCGACAAGATTTAGAAATTAGTAACATAGAAACAATATGGTTAGAAATCAATTTAAAAAACACAAAGCCTATCCTCTATTGTTCTGCATATCGCCCACCATCTGCACCCATCTGCTGGGTGGAGGACCTAGCTAGGGAGATAAATCGTGCCTCCTGCTGTGATGACCAAGAAATCATACTTACAGGTGACTTTAATATTGATCTACTAAAAGACCCCCCTCTATCCTGGACATCTGCACTAGAAGAATTTGGACTAACTCAATTAATTACCACACCTACTAGAATTACTAACACCTCATCTACCCTTATTGATCATTTCTACACTACCCAACCTGACCTCATCTGTGAAATCCAAGTACCACCCATAGCTATGTCTGACCATTACCCTGTTTGTGCAACACGCAGATCTAACAGCATGCAGCGTAAGGGAAAACACACTGAAATTCAATACCGCGACTTTAAGAATTTTAATGAAGAAAAATTTCTTTCCGATTTAAAAAGTGTCAATTTTGATGCCCTTACGAATTTGGACAATCCTAACGATATCTTAGCGAACTTTTACAATATGTTTAATACTATTCTAAATAGTCACGCTAAAGTAAAGACTAAACGTGTGAAAACTGAGTCTCGTCCAAAATGGTTAACACAAGAAATTAATGATGCTAGACAATTACGAGATTACTATCATCAACACAAAGACTTTGAAAATTTTCGACATTGGAGGAATAAAGTTACGCTTTTGATTAATAATGCTAAATGTACTTATTATAAATCAGCTATTGAGGAGAGCTCTAATCCTAAAGAACTCTGGAGCTATCTGAACCATTTATCCTCAAAGCCAAAATATTTTTTCCTACTCATATTAAGGACAACGGATCAGAAATTAACGATACACAAGGTATTGTCAATGTTTTTAATGAACACTATACAAAAATTTCTAGCAATTTATTAAATGAATTACCAAAGCGTAACTTTAAACCAGAAAAGTTGAAAGAATTCACAAAGTAAAAACTTAATGATGAAAATGTATTTAGCTTACTTCCTATAAGACAAGACGAGGTCTTCTCAATGCTATGCAAACTTGACATTAATAAATCGGCAGGTATAGATTTCATTGGTCCCCGCCTCTTAAGACTCTCTGCTGATATAATTTCTAAGCCTATAACTCATCTAATTAATACTAGCATTACTAATGACATCTTTCCTTTGCATCTGAAACAAGCTTAAGTCACCCCTATATATAAAAAGGGCGATAAAAATGATCCAAGTAATTACAGACCAATATCAATCTTACCGACTTTATCAAAAATTTTTGAAAAACATGTTGCTAATCAAGTACGTGAATTCACCAGAGCTTTTGACCTCATTACAAACTCACAGAGTGGCTTTAGGGAATTCCATTCTTGCCAAACGGCACTAACCAAACTTACTGACAGCTGGTTGAATGCAATGGATCAAGGGAATCTCACTGGCATAGCATTTCTAGATTTCAGTAAAGCATTTGATTTAGTCAATCATGATCTCTTAATTGAGAAATTGAGGCACTATAACTTTGATTCACTTACAATTACCTGGTTTCAGTCTTATTTAAATGAAAGAACCCAAAGTGTTAAAATTGGTGCATGTTCTTCTGATATCTTACCTATCACAGCAGGGGTGCCCCAGGGATCTATTTTAGGTCCACTGCTATTTTTATTGTACATAAATGACCTCCCCCTATGTGTCAATCACTGTAATATTGATATGTTTGCAGATGATGCAACTCTGCATTTATCTGATAACAATGTACATAATATTGAAACATTTTTGAATTATGATTTATGCGAAATTGAAAACTGGTGTTTACAGAACCAAATGATTCTGAACACGAACAAATCAAAATCTATGCTTATGTGTACACAACAAAAAAGGTCAAAATTAGATATTCCAGAACTTAATACAGAAATTTCTGGAGAAAAGCTTGGAAATGTTAATGTTGAAAAACTCTTAGGTGTCTATATAGATCAAAATCTTCATTATAATTATCATGTAGATTCAGTTTGTAAATCCTTAACATACAAGTTATTTACACTCCGTAAAATTAAGAAATTTCTTCCATTAAATACCAAAAAACTTTTTTATAATGCATATATTTTGCCTTCAATAAACTATTGTCTTACAATATGTGGCAATGCATCTAAAACTAGCATTGAAAGAATTCATAAACTTCAGAAACGGGCTGCTAGAATTATTCTTGATGCAGCACCCGAAGAACAATCAAAACCATTGTTTGAAAAACTGGGATGGCTAAATGTATTTGAATTAGTCACACTACATAAGTGTATTTTATTGTACAAAACTTTTTATGGTATGAGCCCCGAATATCTCCAGGACCTTTTGTTTTTCATAGCAATGATTCCTATTCCTTACGTTCAGAATTAAATTATAATCTTCCTTTACCAAAACATAGAACAATTTTACTTACAAATTCTATTCAATATTCAGGTGTAAATTTATGGAATAACCTACCATTACATATAAAATTATCACCAACCTTACCTATTTTTAGACGAAATGTAGAAAAAATTATAATTAGCCAACGTATGTAAATAAATGTTTGAATATGTCCTTTGTACAAGATGTTTGACTATTACTATTGTTTAAGACAATGTCTCTTGAACAATTATTATACCATCGTCTATTTTTTACATCAAATACCAATCCTCTGTTTTTCTGCCAGAATCTACTCTGCTCTGTTTTTTGCCAAAAATGATATCAACAAGTATTTGAATTGAAAAGAGCATTTATTACAAATGCCAATGAAATATACAGCAGTATTGTTTGATATTAAATATATGTTACACCTGTCACAATGAAAAATTAAAAACAACCAAAAAGGTACATACAATAAAAAAGGAAATGCATATCTTAAATTTGCCCTAATTAATATAGAACAACAATGCATATAGAACTCTAAGTATGTACACAATAAAAACACACATGACTAAAAATGGCAAAAAAGATGGGACTTGATTAAAAAAACATGCCCATACTTAAAAATAAAATGGCAAAAGAATTGGGACTAGCTTGAATAAAAACAATATTGGCACTAACTTAATTTAAGTACCTAAAAGTTATTGTAGAAAAAGAACTAGTTACAATCTTGAATAGCCAACAAGTATAATACAGATTGAGCAAAATGACAAAACATGATATGACTAGCTTCATTTGAACACACAATAAGCACCGGTGGATGAAGGGGAGGAGGAGGGTCAAAATCTTCTCCCTTCTAAAATTACAGTAAACAATGATCACGTGATCCGAGATAAAGGATTTTGTAAGGCGAAAATCTTAACTGAAGGCATAACAAAATCCGGAATATAGAAAATAAAAAATTTTACAATAGAGATGGTATAAATTACTTTATGCTTCACATAAATACAATTATACCATCGTCTATTTTTTACATCAAATACCAATCCTCTGTTTTTCTGCCAGAATCTACTCTGCTCTGTTTTTTGCCAAAAATGATATCAACAAGTATTTGAATTGAAAAGAGCATTTATTACAAATGCCAATGAAATATACAGCAGTATTGTTTGATATTAAATATATGTTACACCTGTCACAATGAAAAATTAAAAACAACCAAAAAGGTACATACAATAAAAAAGGAAATGCATATCTTAAATTTGCCCTAATTAATATAGAACAACAATGCATATAGAACTCTAAGTATGTACACAATAAAAACACACATGACTAAAAATGGCAAAAAAGATGGGACTTGATTAAAAAAACATGCCACAAACTTGTCGAAAACAGTAGCTTAGAGACAAGTGCCCCATCCAGAGGAGATGAATGGGAGAAAAATGGGAGATATCAGTATGACAGGGTAACACATACCTAATGTCTATTGCTTAAACAGTTCTTGGAAACATAAATCCTGAGTAGCGTTAAAATCAAGTACAACATACATCAAGAAAATGTCAGGAAAAGGTATGAACCTAAAAAACAAAACCTGTCCATACATTATACAAGCAAAAACGAGATGTTGGTAAATGCAACTTATTTAACAATACCCGTACAAATTCAGTCCGACTGGATAGACAATGCTGCCTCAGACAGTCAATAGTTTATCCAGTACTTTATACATGTAAAACATAAACACCCGTATAAAAAAAATGTAAAATGCTACACAAAAAACCAATTGGATACAAATTGTGCATAAAGGAAAATGTCCACATTATTCCCTAAAGCTTGATAAACATATAAACAATAAAAGCTGCCTCAGACAGTCTAAAATTGGCACGAGTTCATACACTTTATCTCCATTAACTTATGCTGCCTCAGACAGTCATAATTGATCAACTACGAAGTCCAGTGAAATCCAAAGTCATATGTATCATGTGTATGAAATAAATCAAAATCTCTTTATGTCATAAAAAGCCAAAACTGTTATCTACAAAATTCTGTATTGGATAACGGCCACTAAGTAAAAATATGGAATTGATATAAATATACAGCTGCCTCAGACAGTCTGAATATAAATAATACATTTATGATTGCAAGAGGGATAGGGAGGGAGGGATACTACACGTTCATCATCAGCTGCCTCAGTCAGTCTGACTTGTAGGTGAAACCTCAATAGTATCAAACACTGGGATACGGAAGTATCGTTTGACTGCATTAGAATTCCAGCGACCCATAAGGCGGATTTTTTCTTCAGATACTTTGGAGTGAAAAGCATAAGAAGCTGCCCCTATGCGAAAACTATGAGACCTATAGAGCTTGGGGTCAAGACCAGTATATAACACCACATTCTTGAGTTCTGATGTAAAATATGCTTGTGAAATGGGATTGCAATTATCAAAAGTAAACAAAGGACCCTGAGCTGAACCTCGTGCTTCAATGTATTTCACCATAGCACGAACCGGACAAATGGATTTACATTTCTGAGTAGCTATTTGTAAACAGACCGGTCTACAGGATGCGTTGTGCTTGAAATGTCTAAGAGTTAATGTCATGTATTTTGGATTTGTCAAAGGTTTGTCCAGTTTCAAGTTTTCCATTTGTATAACATTTTTAATGTTTCTAGGGGATTTTGCTGTTATTTCTCCTACGCGTAAGAAAGCAAAGAAACTCAGAGTAAACATTGCCCTAAGGAGAAGCCTATTGAATTTTTCAGAGATTGTGTTTTTAACTGCATGTACAATTTTGCGCAATATTTGAGGTGTGATAGGTAGCCTGATATCAGGTGTACCTGACAGCTGTTGTGCACCTTTAATTAGTTTTTTGATAATAAAAAATTGTGTGGGGTCTGTGAAACCATTTAGACGGTGGTAATATGAAAGACCAGCAACATAAGTGTTGATGGTGTTGTGGGATTTTCCTTCTTTATGTAGCCAAGACACAAAACAAATAACCTGTGCTACTTCCGTAGGAAATTCAGGCCTGGTGTGAAATACTTTTCTGTAAAAATTCTGAAAAACAGACATAGCAGTCTTGTAAGATTGCTGAGTATTGTAAGTTACTGAGGCTTCCAACAATTTAGATGCAGTCTCATTCAAACATGAAGGTATTGCTTTGGCACAGTAGTTGGAAATCGGTCCATGTATGGTGCCAACCCAAGGAATTTCTGCACCTGTAATCGCGAAAGTAGATCTGGTAAGACATTTATTTTTCCAGGAATATGCTCCGCTTTGAATAAAATATTATGCCTTAAACAAGCAAGCACCAAGCGTCTCAATAAGCACATAACAGAGGTGTCTTTAGAAGAAGTTTTGTTTATAATTTCTACTACAGCTATATTATCTGAATGAAAAAGTATTGATTTGTTTGCAAGTGCATCTCCCCAAGTTTCTACTGCAATAACTATTGGAAATAACTCTTTAAAAGTGATATTGTAGACCTGTCTTAGACCCATGTTTTCCCAGGCACCATAGAACCATTTAGTACCGAAAACAGCACCATAACCAAAATTTCCTGCAGCATCTGTGTACAGATGTAGTTTTTGAGAATTCAGCCAATGGTCATCAATAAACATAGATTTTCCATTAAAATTCTCAATAAATTCGCACCAAGCACTCAAATCTAACCTAGCCTGTGCATTCAGACGAATGTGAAAATGTGGTTTTGAAATACCTATGGTGAGTGTAATAAGCCGCCGTAAAAATGCCCTTCCCGGGACAACAACACAACATGCAAAATTTAGCAGGCCTATCAGAGATTGAAGCTCACGCAGAGTAATCTTTTTACGTCGCTTGGCAGAATGCAGAGCATTCTGAATTTTCTCTATTTTGTCTCTTGGTAATCTAGCTTCCATGTTCATAGTATCTAACTCTATACCCAGAAAGATTAATGTAGTTGAAGGCCCCTCAGTTTTTTCACATTTAATAGGTACCCCTAAAACTTCACACATTGAAATGAACTGAGATAAAGCTAAATTGCATACTGGGGAATCAGGTGGACCTAAAAATAAGAAATCATCCAAAATATGCAGCATATTGGATACACCGAACTTTGAACAAGCTATCCATTGTAAGGCAGTGCTAAATGTCTCAAAAATAGAACAAGATATTGAACACCCCATTGGCAAGCACCTGTCATAATAAAAAGCCCCCTTAAATTGAATCCCTAACAATTCATGGTCATCTGGATGAACAGGTAATATGCGAAATGCCGAAGCGATATCTGTTTTTGCTAACAAACAGTTTTTACCTAGTTTCTTTATTTGTTTAATGGCATCATCTACTGTTGCGTAGGAAACAGAACACAACTCATCAGGGATGAAATCATTTATAGAGGCTCCGTCCGGATATGACAGGTGATGAATAAGCCGAAATTCATTTATTTCTTTTTTAGGAACAATTCCAATAGGAGAACACTGAAGGTTTGTAAAAGGAGGTGAGCTGAATGGACCAGCAATCCTACCAAGGGAAATTTCTTTTTGTAATTTATTTGAAGCTATATTTTCATGCTGCTGAACCGATACTAAATTTTTACAAAAGCGCTGTTGCCTTGGACCCTCATATTGTATTTTGAAGCCATATTGAAAACCTTCAGTTAAATAAATTTTTAAATTGTCATCATACCCTTCGAGGAACTGCCTTAAAATGGATACCTTAACTGGTGTTACTACATTTTTATTTGTTTGCGTTTTGGGGGATTGATGTTTGTTTAGACTGAGATGTGGTACCGGTACCCTTTGTAAATGGTTTATCTCCCCCTGTGCAGTACAAGACTGAGTGTGTTTTCCTACACTGAAAGCAGATGTGCTTATACTGGCATTGCTGGTTTGAACATTTTCCACTTTTGTGGTAGACGTAGCAGAATCCTGGAGGGGTTCTATTTTTGAATGAAACCCTTGGTTGGCCCTGTTTCCCACGAAAATTGAGTTGGGTTTGGGGTTGTCGAAAAGTGGTGGCCATTACCCAATACTCGTAATGAAGTTGCCCCCATGGAATTGACTTCACTTCAATGTCCTTCCTGACCTGCTTATCATATGTAAGCCATGTCTGACCCAAAGATCTACTTGCTAACTCTCTAACAATTTCCCCATGTTTGATAACAGCTGGGATTTGCTTTGGATATTTTTCCGAATATACTGCCAAAAATTTCAAAAATGCTGTTGTCCACTGCTCAATTGTTTTGATAGACTTTTTTGGTTTTGATTTGACAAATTTATATTCAGAGTTACCAGCGCTTTGTAGGCGCAATGATTTATCTGAAGTGAAATCATCCCTTGGGAGCAACTTGACGAAATCTACGTATTTGTTCTGCCAAATTTTGTTTTTCAATTTAGAATCTATCTGCGAAGTTGTCGGATCAGAAATTAGTTCACAGTCATCGGAATCACTATCTGAAGATGAGGAGCTGTCAGAATCTGAATTATCTGTAGATTCATCATTATTGTCAGAGTCTGTACCTGAAGAGCCGCTGCTTGGCGTTCTCCGCTGTTTGCGTTTAGAACCCTTCTGAGGTTTGCTCCTCTTAGTACCCTTCTTCTCCTCTCCCGCAAGGGCTTTTAGCACCTGTTCAGTCACCGCTGCTACCAATTGTGGCTGTATAGGTGGAACCTGGGGCTGCACATCATTCTGGGAGGTACCGTCCACTTCCTCATCCATCACCACCCTCTGTGTAGCTGATCCAGCTGCGGCAGGGGGAGCAGTCCTTTTCCTTCGCCGCCCTCTCTCACTGACATTCATCTAAAATTATTTGATAATATGAGTACATGAACATGAATATAGTTCAAATATGAGCTTTCCTTTAAGAAAACCAAATATGTATATAGAGATATCATGTTCATAAAATTAACAGATATATAATAACTTTGACCATATGTATAAATAGAATTAAAATCTCCTCAACCAATGTGGTCATCAAAATATTAGCATTAACTATATATCTGTATAAATTGTTTCCTAACATGTAAAAGAATATATAAGGAAACAAATACATAATAAAAAACCAAAGGGTCATTCCAAAAGAATTTGCACTTGTAAACATCAGTGTAAAATAACCCCAACATATAGGGGTAAAAAATGGAAAACCCAAAGGGACCAAAGAAATAGGTGTTTGTACCGGGATTTAAATAACCCAAACCATATAGGGTATCAATCCCATAAAGAAATACACCTAACCCAGTGGGTTATTCCAAAAATAAGTGCAAAATAATAAAAAACACTGATGCAAAATAACCCGAACCATGTAGGGGTATAAATGGAAGACCCGATGGAAAATATACCAAATAGGTATTCAATGTCAGAAAAACCCCAACCATATTGGGGTGTAAAGACCTGAACTTAAAAGTTCAAAGGTCAAATGTGTACTAAATAGGCAACTTGTGTTACAGCCTCATAATTAGAGGGAATACACTAAAAAAAGTGCCTTACACATTAAATTCAACATATTTGTACATAAAATGAGTTTGTTTCAATGATGTATGCATTCTTAATGCACCCCACTTAATAGTGAGAATAGCATACAAAAATTACAAATACACTTTACCCACCATTGTGCAGAGATTTAAGAACAGAAACAACAACAGCCCTGATGTTGTTGTAATACTTGATGTTCCCCTGTCTATTTAAATGGACTCCATCATCAAGGTAAACACTGGACTTAGTGGAAAAGTTCCAAAATCCTTGAAGGCGGAAGAATTTGGCACCATCAACTCCCTTTGTGTAATCTGATACCCTCCTATTTAGTTCATCTGCCCTGCCGTTAAACCACGGTAAACTGACCTCGTAACGAGTGCGCCTCAGAGGAGAAATTCTATGTAAAGTTTGTAGAATTATCACAGATTTGACAGACTGTCCATACCGTAGGTCTATGAGAAATTCAATTAACTGTCTAAAAATAGAGTCAACAGATTTTTCGGGTTTACACAAATCGTTAGAAACACCATGAATAATGACCACATCCGGGCGGTGTTCCCTTACGTAAGCCATCCCCAGCGCGCGAATCTTCTCCAGAGAAGCGCCACCATGTCCACTGTAACAAATGCGAACCTCATCTCTATTCAAATTCAGGTTTTCGTTCACTCGGCTGTCCAAATTGTTTAAAACAAAATGTTCTAATCTCCGCACAAAGGAGTGACCAAGTATCAAAACGTTTTTTGTCATAACAAATGTGTTATGTAAGAAGGGAGGTTACGAAACCAGCCACTGCCACTGGTCAATCAGTTTGGAAAACGTTGTATAAAATGTTAAAATTCACATTTTACTTACAATTCTTGGTCTAATAATTCAACATCAACTGGAGAAACGTGATTATCTCGAAAGAATTCCTTATAACGCAACGAAAATACTCAAAGTCCAACGAAATGAAATCAAAATCTTCTCCCTTCTAAAATTACAGTAAACAATGATCACGTGATCCGAGATAAAGGATTTTGTAAGGCGAAAATCTTAACTGAAGGCATAACAAAATCCGGAATATAGAAAATAAAAAATTTTACAATAGAGATGGTATAAATTACTTTATGCTTCACATAAATACAAATATTGACTTCTTTATTAATTTTGAATCTATATCTCATTTAGATGTACATTACATTATGCACTAACGAACTCTACATGTTTTATCTTTGATTGTATCATTTTATGTAATATGTTGTTTGAAATTAGAAGGCCCCGGGGAAGAATAGTACCTGGTACTAATCGGGTTACCTTCTCTAAATAAAGCATTATTATTATTATTATTAGAAGAAGAAGAATATAGTTCTGGCGTGGGTCAGTTGAATAGGTGCTCCCTTGTGGGGTGACTGCTTTAAGGCCCTGTCACACCAAGCTGTGTTCACACGGAGTCATTTCGGCGTTGTTAAATTTTTGAAATCGCCGTGGAAAAAATGCACAAATTTCTGTAAATTTTTCACAATATGAAGATGTCAAGGCTCCCTACTGATGCGATTCTAACGCGATCTCACGGCGCTCTCTTGCGTTCCCACGGAGATCTCTCTGCGATTGACTGCGCTTCCTCGGAGTTTTCACGGCGCGTTAGGCGTTTTCATGGCGTTCTCACTGCGCTGGCTGCGTTCACAATACGTTCACAATGCGTTCTTTAGGTATTGATATAAATTCAGAAGGAATGTAAAACATTTTTGTTTAAAAATTCAAGTTACACGATGTTTCCAAAAATATTCTTAATAATTGAAAATGCTCTACTTAATTAATTTAGTACTAAATTATTAATATTTAATTGTTTAATGATTAAACTCCATTTTTCAATTTTATCGCTTTAGATGTGTTGTTAGATTTTCTTTGATTTTATTATGAATGTAAAAAATAAACTGAAAATTTTTTCTACAAAATTTAAGTGAATCAACAGAACAAGTTTTGGCGTAATTTTCTTTTCCATTTTTTTCACTTAAATGCTCCAAGTGTAACAAATACGTTGGAATTATTGATGAATGTGATGTATTCCGGAGCTCTTGTATCTTTCATTAACATTTTTATATATTAGAATGTAAGTGCGCATGAATATTGAATAGAGTAGTTCCGTTATGGCTGACCCACGTGTTGGATGGTGATATTTCTACAACACAACACTGATCAAATATGATCTCATTGCTCTTGTTTTGTGAGCTGGCCGACAACGCTCTAACAACGCCGTGAAAGCGCATTTTGATCGCCAACGGACGCTGTATAAACGTCATTGGAGTGCAATGATCGCAGTGACAACTCCGTGCTGTCGCCGTGTAATCGCAGTCGAAAAAATCATAAGACAATCAATCTCATTAGAAACGCAGTGACATCTCCAAGGACTCCGAGACATCTCCTTGACGTCTCCATGGAAGCGCAGTTTACTATCACTGCGTTCGTGCCACGATCATGTGCGTCTTCACGGCGTTCGTACGGAGCTCCCACTACGTTGTTGGAGATCATACCGCGCTGCTACGGCGATCATACTACTTTTTTCTGCGTTCTTATCACACCGCGATCACACGGCGCGTACTTTGTGATTGATTGATTGCATTCTGTTTAACGTCCCTCTCCAGAATATTTCACTGATATGGAGACGTCACCATTGTCGGTGAAGGGCTGCAAATTTAGGCCTTTGCTCGGCACTTACGGCCTTTGAGCAGGGAGGGATCTTTATCGTGCCACACCTGCTGTGACACGGGGCCTCGGTTTATACGGTCTCATCCGAAGGACCGCCCCATTTAGTCGCCTTTTACGACAAGCAAGGGGGTACTGAGGACCTATTCTAACCCGGATCCCCACGGGACCGCATACTTTGATCGCCGTCCCCTGGCGTTCTAGGAGACCCAACGCGACCCTACGGCGTTCAGTTGAGATCTCGCCGCGTTGTCACAGCGCTGTAGGAGACTCTACTGCGATCACCTAGGCTTTTTGCATTTTTTGAGGACGGGAGGACGCAGCCCCGGTGCGAAAGGGGTTATACTCGTATTAAAGCTTAGATGAACTCAACGTTGGTTCATGGAATTTATCGTTTTTCTCCTGCAAATGACTATTTTTTCTAGGATTCAATGATTAAAACATCTTACCTTTTCTTTTCGGTATTGTCCGACCTCTCCTCTTTGTTTGGAAAATTGAAATGATTTTAAAATTTTCTTGACATGGACTTCTAACCCAACGTTGCAATGACCAATACCTTAGGATGTTTTTTAAGTTGCATAATACATTCATTCGTTAACGCAACAACATGATTTCAGAAAAAAATATTCCTTTTTTATCTTTAAAAGCCCCCTGCTGATATACGAGGATTGTCAAAAAATTCACGGATATTTGCTTTACAGAAAATTTATTGTGTTCTTTAAAGAATGGCACAAATCTTATTAAATTGTTATCTTTGCTAATTAGTACGTAAAACACCAGGTCTATTCAAACGATTCAAGGATCAATCTCTTTGCGTTTCATTGCGTGATAACCTGATTCAAGACCTGTTAAACACAGCTTTTCACAGTTCTAAATATATCTCAGTTTAAAAGTTTTTTTTGTATATTTTTATCTGCTCAAAAAATTCACATCTATTTCAAGATATGTTACATTTCTTAAAATGCCTTTTTATGGTGTGTCGGATATTGATGGAATCTCAGATTAATTGTCTATGCAATTAATTAATCAGATATGGAAGCAATTCAAAATCTACAAGCGCAACGTTCATGTGATAAGTTGGATATTGTGGTATCGCAGAAATTAATTATCAAAAATACTAATCCTTCCATTTGTACACAGCTGACTTTAAGGGAGTATGGAACTGACGATTTTGAATCCACCGCGCAACTCCAAGTGACGTAAAAGAATTTTATGTTTTTGTTATGTCGTTCAAATCTTTCGATGATATTTTATTAAATTTTACCGAGCAACTTATTGTATAGATATACTTGATATAAAATAACATAAATTGTGATTAAAATATCATTAAAATAGAACCAAAAACCAATCAGTGAAATTTTACGACTTATCTCGCTTACCGCCGTTTTCGGCATTGTAAACAAAGCGGATATTTCGGAAAGCATGAAATGCGGAGAAATCTTGGGTTTTCGTCTATCAAATCTATTTAGCGGTACAACAAGGCTTCCTTGACTGAAAGAAGGCGATATTGAGGTGTGTCATACTGAAATTACCCTGCCAACAATCACTCGAATGAAGGAATCACAATCGCATTGAACACCATGATCACCCCATCCCACCATCTGACCATGCCCACGACAACTCTCGTCTGATCTGCCCAGGTTTGTCTCTAAGTTCAACATATTATTTTTCTTCCGTGATCATGGCAATTCTTTGCAATATAAACAGGTCCAGCACAATGTCTTGATTAAGCTATATAGCATTATAGCATTATTAAGCTATTTAAAATAGCTTTATAAAACTATTTATATGCAGTTTTTAACAAAAACGTTTTTAGTGAGAAATAAACAAAAAGTATTTGACTATTCATATATGTACTTTGGGCTATCAAAAAAACAACCTAAATCGTAGAAAGTTCTAACAATGCTGTTGTTGAATACTTTTAAGCAAAAGATGAATTTCCATTGTTTTGGTAACTGTACTAGGGGAAAGTGTCCTACTGAGTGCGGTGAGGCGTGGATAAGTATGATTGCTTCTCATTGTGTTGAACTGTTACCAATCAATTATCCTGTTGGCCATAACTGCCCTCCTTTATAATTTCATTGAAGAAATAACTGTGTGATCACTCATCAATAGCCCCCAAACTTTTAAAAATTTGAGTACAAAGTCTCTCAAGGAGACACAATTTGGTGAGTGATTTTTACATGCATTGTATTCAGAAGAGTTCAAAGTTTAATATTTCCACTGCACCAAGGTGCGACTTTTTGCACATGCTGAAAAAATAAAACATTTGAGAAAAAATTGTGATAAAATAGCTTCATTAAGCTATTCCAAATAGCTTAATAAAGCTATATAGCTAAATCAAGCTATATAGCTTAATCAAGACATTGTGCCAGACCTGATAAATATTCAAACAGGGGTAAAGGGGCAAGGGCACTATAACTATTAATCCGAGATTTCTCTGACTCGAAATCCTGCTTTTACATCTGATTGTAACCTGCACAAGTCACAATGTAAAAGCAGGGTTTAGAGTCGGAGGAATCTTGGATTATATAACTTTAATTACACGCTAAATACAATTCCACAGTGGTGTATATATGTGTATCACTGTCAGTTGATCTTCACATGACATAATCCAGTTGTACTCTGTCATGTGTAAAGATATCATATCATTTGAGACACTGTTATACATGTAACCCAAACAATTAACCTGAGATGCAACATCATGCAAGGTGTTGTCACTCTATAGAATTTTTCCCATCTACATACAATTCAATATTTCACTGACTAGTCTACACTACAACAAAAGTAATGCACATATACCTCACTCATAAAATTCTTCTGCATAAAACAGTGGTATTCATTAATTATTGCATTAATGTTTGTGCCTAAGCCGCTAAAATATGAAGCTCAGGACCCCCCCCCCCCCCCTGTAATTTGCAAGGTTATTAAATTCATATACTATACCAAGATAAAAGTTACCTTGGAACCCCCCCCCCTCGGAGAAACTTAGACCCCCCTGTTCAACATAACTAATTTGTGTTAAATCAGTAGGAATAATCAAAGGTTTGAAGCATTAGAAGTCATCGACTATAATGAAATATTAATGCAGATTAAAGAATATTCCATTTAAAAAAACTTTTATTTATACATGTAAGAATAAACATGACAAATCAGTAAATGCTCCTCAGATGTACAACATGTAAATATTTTGAATAGGTATTCCTGTTTTTGTGGACGCATGAAGTCGAGATAAAAGAGAATATAGAACATTTTATATCTGCTAAATGGGGACTTGAGAAGAGGTACATGTATTGGGATGGAGCTGACAGATGCTCTAAAGGCCAATCTATAATAGGGTGTACCACTGCAGCCCTCTCACACAGTGTCCTAGCTTACAGAACATCCGCTTACATTAAGGTACAATGTTATGTTTTTAAAAATGTATATTTTATACTTGTCGATATCTTAGTCTGTACATGGTGTTATTAATTAAGGGAAAAAAAATGTTTCTGTTTGCCCAACCAACTCCAGTTTATAGCCAATCCTTTTTTTTTTTTATAAATCCTTTTTCATTAATAATATGAATACTCATTTTTTCACAATATTACCAAGCATATCAATTTCCATAATTAAAAACACTAATTTGACATCAGTTTTTTATTTCTTACAGTGTGCCAGAACATCATATCAGCAATGAGCGGGTAGACCATTTGAACCAGTATTTTGTTCCTTAAAGAGGCAGACAAAACTACAGGTTATAAATGGAAGAAAATCACTGGACACAATATAATTTCCTATCCCAGTATTCTGAAACTGTGGCATTTGTCAACAAACTCCGTGTGGAATTATGGATAAAAGATTTGGATGAAAAACTATTTGTGCATTATTCTAAATGAATTATGGATTTTATTTCTGAATAAAGACTTTTTCAGTTGAAGTTTGATACGAAAAAAGACACTCATCCTCAGTCTATTTGAAATGTCAATGGCATCAATTATATCTTTTGAATGTTGAAGTTTTCCACATACTTTATGTGCTAAATCAATTTAAAGAATTGTAAAAAAAAAAAAAAAAAAAAAAAAAAAAAAGATAATATAAAAAATAGAAAAAGATATTTGAAATAAATAGTTTGAAAAACTAGTCAAATCATATTTTTCTTTTTCAGCATTGAAAGAATAGGTGAATTCACACTTTTCAAAAATTATGTCCCTTGGCCGCCATTTGAGGAAAAGTCCAAAGCATCCTCACAGTACCCTTTATAGTTTTCTGGTTTGTAAATTTGTCATCTGAATGGAAGAATTATGTGCATCTTGTATAATGATTGCCCAAGAATGGGCCAACTCATATATCAAAAGAAAAATTAAAACAAAGTTTATTTATCTGAGCATGCCCAAAATATTTTGTAGCATAAAGAGGAGAAGTGTCATTTCTTTCCTATTTGATTGACCTATCAAAGGGACACAACTTTTGCAAAGTGTGGATTGGATTATAGTCCTTATATTCTCTATTTAGAAAAACGGTCAACAAAATACATTTAGATTTAAGCCCCTTAAAATATTGATGGTCATTTCCCAACATTTTATTGATTTGAATCCATTTATAGTGATACATGTATAATGAAACAGCCGCAACTTGCAAAAAACATCATGTCCATGTTGTTTCTGCTCTTATTTGTATTGTTGTATTGACTTTGAGACTGAATACTGTTTGTTATCTCCATATCCTTCATGTCACAATATAAAAAAGTAATTATTGCAGATAATTTCATTTATGTGACGTGTTCTATTTTGATAATGTTATAATATAACAGTATCTGTATTGTACATATTGTGCATGTGCATAGCTTTATAATAATCAGCTATTCGGTTCATTTTATTGAACTAATTTTACCCCATTCTTATCCATCACGTGATCATTATTGATCCGTTTACCAAAAGAGAAAGCATGGTTTATTGAACTGCTGAATTTTTCGAATTTCTACCATGTTTTCCCAAAGATAATCCTTACAGCTTTTATTATGATATCATTTTGAAGATTTCGGACGATGTGATCTGCTTGTTATTTACAGAAGAACGTCTGTAAAGTGAGTTTTTGCTACGAAATCAGCTTCGTAAAGTTTACATCCGGGCATTCAGCATGTTGAGGAATCACAACTCAGGACGTCCATAATAATTTACCTGTGATTTTCACATGGATATTCTTTTATTACAAGTTGTCTGAGGTATGATATGGTGATTCGAAGTAAATT
>NW_026929014.1:0-3505 GCF_032062105.1 Saccostrea cuccullata | reverse complement strand
ACGGATGACGCTAGAACTAGATCAGTTGTAAAGGTGCAGTCTCTGATCCGTAAAAAGAATGTCTAATATTCATAATAAAGTGAAAAAAGACAAAAATATTTATTTTATTTTCACTAACAAATAAAAACATAAATAAACATTTATAAAATAAAATTTAAGAAATGAAATAAAAAATATGAAAAATCGATTTTTTTAATTATTGTGAGCAGAATACCAAAATAATGCTAAAATTTATTGATGAACAATTATATCTACATCCATCATAAAATTATGTCCAATACAGATAAAAACAATAATGGCATAAGAGCAATACACATTATGAGGAATAATAAAATAAGGTATAAAATCACTAAAAATCACAATAACATTAAAGATGTACAAACATTCTGGATGAAAAAGGACGTAAACAAATCCAGGTGACAATGATGTGGACATTTTTTCGCCCTATTCTCTCACCTCCTCAAACCTTCCCTGCTGAGAACAAACTAAATCTCATGAATAAAATCAAATAAACCATTTCTTAGATTAGTAGCAATTTAAGCCTGAATTTTCTGCACGCTGAGTACTTCTTAAAAATAGATTTATTCATAGAAATGTATTTTTTGGGGAATTTTATCGTGTTCCTCAAGGACACTCATTCTACGTTGTAAACATTTGTAAAATTTTGAATGGTATCTGGTGAATTCGGAATGTTGACGTGACGTCAATACTAGAAAAAATAAATTTATAAAAATAATCAGAAAAAAACACAATACATCATTTTTAATTTTTACAGGCAATAAATATTTTCATCTTTACATTATTTAAAAATGGCTTTGAGTAATTTAATTTGTTTCAGAGGAGATTCCTTCCATAAGTTGTCTTTTTCGGTACCTTTTGTTTCGCTATTTCACCGGATTGTTTTTTTTTTTGATCAAATAGAACTTCAAATGCTTTTGAAATAATCAATTTTTTGAATAAGCACATACAGCTTTAAGTAAAGGTTATAACTTTCCCGAAAATTGTTTTTTCTGCAATCTTTCCATTCACCTCATTAAGAAGTGCAAATTTATGTACGAGTATATAGGATAATTCTCACTCCTCCATGGCACCTGATCCCACCTCTGATGTTTTGGAGGTCCGTGTTTGCTCTGCTTCTATTTTGCATTGTTTTATGGACTTTTGGTCTTGAACACTTGTCGTTATCTCCATATGTTTTAAAGTTTTAAAATAGAATGTTGTGAAAGAATGTTTCAAATAAATGTTATTCCGCACGTATGCTATGGGATATCTTTTTTACTTTTGTATATTTGTAAACAATTTGGGCATAAAAAGTTGAGTTTATAGTGATATCTCGAAATGAGTCCCGTGCATGTCGCATTGAGTCTTAGCTGAATTGTAGTTGAAGTGGTCCTGGTTATCTTCTGTTTTAGATAAAAGTCAATTCCCTTTTAGGAGCACATTCTATCTATTGTTATCTTTAATTCCTGAAGACAACAAAGTGAATAGATAGTACACATATAGTTGTTTTGCAAATGTGTATCAGTTGCTATATGAGGTACATGTACACATATTGTTGTTTTGCAAATGTGTATTAATTTCTGTATGAACATACATGTAAGGAATGCAATTATTCATAGAAAATAAAATATCTGAACAATCTTTATATTTGGCATTTTGCACAATCTGTTTTTATCTGAATTCATTTTGAACAGACATATATTTTCAAAAATCTCGGAATAGAAAAAAATCACAGAATTATATATGGCCAAAAAGTGGTTAGTTGACACTTTGTTGAAGCATGATAATTTTGATATATTATTCGATATTATACATATTGACCCTACAGACGTGTATACTTCAAAGAAAGAAAAAAACCCTACGAATTAGAACAAAAACTATTACCAATAGATCACAATTCAATTGAATTTGATATTTCTTTTTTAGAAAAAAAAATACTGAGTAATAATACCTCTGTCAGATGGAGAATCAAAATTCTTTCCCAACGATGAATTAAAGTCCAGGCCTTTTGATATCAATGACAGCTGCTTTTTCAATAAAATTGGAAATCGTATATTTACTTACCTTGTCATTGGTCATTTTCAAAATTATTTTGTTAAAAACACTTTGATTGTACATACAATAACTCTGAAGTTGACATCAAAAAGATGTTCGAATTTCTGATCGACAGTATCTATTATTGTTTTGTGAGACCAAGTCTTCAAACAATCTATGGGAATTTCCATGGGTACTAATTGCGTTATTAGCAAATTAATTTTTGTATTCATATAAAGCAGAATTAAAATCTCATGCCTGAAAAGATGAAAACACTTGCTTTGGCCTTCAACTCAACATTTAGATATATTGACGACGTATTGTCAATTAACAATGGTAATTTCCATTCTTATGGCGATACAATATATCCTGGTGAGATTGAGAGAAAAGATAACACAGAGTTTGACACATCTGTTTCATTTTTTGATATTTTATTGAGAAAGACGTTAATGGTAATCTAACAAACTAAGCTCTAACTTAATGACTTTAACTTAATAATCGTCGACTTGCCTTACTTATGCAACAATATACCTTCATCACCTGCATACGGAGTTTATATTTCTCAGTTGATTCGATAAGAAAGAGCATGCTCTACGTATGTACAATTTTTAAAACGAGGTAAATTATTGACAAACAAGTTGATGAAACAAGAATATCAGCAGTCTTGTTTAAAGTCATCATTTCGTAAGTTCTCTGGTCGATACAATGACCTAGCCAGCAAATACAATTTATCTGATTGACGTTTTTCATACTAATTGTTAGTCCATTATTTATACACTGAATTGACGACGGATTTTCCCGTTATTTCCCGATCATGCCAAGGAGAACACAACTGGTGTGACCGGTCGGCAGGGGATGCTCAACTCCTCTGTGGCACCTACTCCCACATATGATGTTTTGGAGGCCCATGTTTGCTCTGCTCCTATTTTGTAATGTTTTATGGACTTTTGATCATGAATACTGTCCGTTATCTCCATATTTTTCATTGCATTTCTTTTTTAAAACTGAGCAATTATAGGTTAATTCATTTTTTTATAAAGTTAATTGTAACGTAACGTAATGTAAAAACTTGCTATATCATGATTTTATCTACCCTTTTTAAACTCTGTGGTATTTTGTGGTATCGTATCAAAATGACTTTAATTGTCTCAAAGAATCGGACGAATTCCCTATCGTCACCTGTTTCGAAATTTATGGTATTTTGAACAGCAAGATACTGTAATTTATCCGTGGAATAAAATATATTTTACACAGGTTTAGTTAACCTGCGGAATACAAGTATTATTTTCTTTGTGTGAAAATAACAACCAGTAGTCTACAATCAGATGTTCCATAACTTTGAAATTACCATAATGAAGTTAATTCTCTTAATATATTTAATTATAGAGACTGTAGTGTATATGACCCCCCCCCCCTTTTAATTTTTATATAATGTAGTTAGGGTATATGAAATTTATTATTTAATCCACAA
>NW_026929013.1:0-35928 GCF_032062105.1 Saccostrea cuccullata | reverse complement strand
AAAACTGGTTGATAGAACTTATATATATATATATATATTTTCAACTTATATTTTGATAAATTACAGATATTTAAGGTTTGTTACTAGACTTCAGTTCTCGGTTCACCTCCGTTCACACCTTTAATTGGTATCAAATTATCAATCGACCATGGGGAGCTGTGTTTGTTAGTTATTAACATACAGGTAATTTTTGACACCTGTCTGAGATAACGCCCACGGCTTGGTTCACACCTATTAAGAAATGACTGAGGGACTGTGGCATGTTTTCTCTTTTTTTAAATACAAGTATCTGTTCAATTTACCGCGATTAAATGTGTAGCCGTTTATTCTCTATAATATAGAAATTTAAAAGATCATTTAATAATTCTATACGAGGTAAAAAAAAATAAAAAGTTCTAAAATTTTAAAATTTTATTTGTCTTGCCTTCTTTTAAGATTAAAATAAACAAAGAAAACATAAAGATCTACGACTTTGGATACTATTACCATGGAATTAAATTCAGTGGGACACCGCTTCGATTTGAAGCGACCGAAATCCCTGGGCATGCGCATAAGCCAGTGCTCAGTGTCGCTCTTTTCCCTATATATTCTATTAAGAGCGACACTGAGCACTAGCGACAGTTTTCACGGTTACACCGCCATATCTTTCGTCGGTACCGGAAATGATTTCTTCAAAGTAAAAGTTGAATTTACACGGATTGGTTAATAAAGCTGTTGATGAATATGAAATAACATTTTATATACTGTAGACTATTGTGGTCTTTCTAACATCATTTTGTTATTTTTCTATTGTCATACATGTATAAAGTCCACCTTTTAATAAACACATTCACTTAAAAAAAAATATAAAAAAAAAACGGACAAAAATGGTTAACGAAAAAAAAAAGAGAAATGTTTCAATATTTACCCCAGGTACTTGACCCCCTTTATAAATATTTCTACCTTTTCCAAAAAAAGTAAGGTATGCAGGATGGCGTCTCTTTACTCGAATTCAGTGTTACTTCAGGGGCGTACCAACCGGAGGGGCCAGGGGGGGCCTGGCCCATTAGATTACTTATTGTAAATATCGGCCCAGCGACACCTCGGCCCGTGCTGGTTGACACCTCGGCCCTGACAGGTCGGCTCAAAATCATTGACACCTCGGCCCATACCGAAGACTACTCGGCCCATTAGGAATAAAATTAAATTTAGTTTGTTTAAATTAGTTTAATTTTTTTTTTACTTTCTATGCCACGGTATTGTAATGTACTATGTATATTTAATCACTATACGTATACTGTAAATATACGATAATTTCAATATTTAAGTATTTTCTAACTAACCACAGCACAACATCAAATTACAATCCGTTGATTGGGAGGTACATTTTATAGGTCTACACAGAAGTTTATGCCCTGGTTTTCAAGATTTATTGATTTATAATTGTTTATTTTTTATATACATGTATATATTTTACTGCTTAATTTTGAAAACTCATAGGCCTATTTTTTTCAAATCAATTTAATAAAATATCAACAAGGGTTTCTTCAAGAAACTTTTCATTAACATGAGTAAAAAATCTCCAAATTATGGCTTCTCGTTATTAACTCCTTGATAGTCACCACCCCATGTGACACGCGCTCAGACTCCAAAAGGATGCACCGCGTCTTCTTGTTTGTTTAATGATTAGCACTTATGATCAAGTTACTAATGTGTGTGTGTATTATAATTACCGTCAATTCGCCGTGTGTAGAAGATTGTGTGGCAAATGTATCAAATTAATTTTCTTTTGCATTTTATAGATATATAACAGCATAAATAATAAATATATTTAACTAAAATATTATATTTCTGTTTGGGCAAAACGAGGTGTCTTTTATGTGAGCCGAGGTGTCTGATTTTCCAAATTTTAAACACAAGTTGTTGCAGATGCAAATGTTAGAACAAACTATATAAAGTCAACAGGGAGGTATCGTTGGGCCGAGGTGTCGTTATATGATCTAATTAAGAGAAAAGTTTTGTCTGACACCCGTAACTTCTCGGCAAAACAAAACGTGTTTCTCCAACCTTACTTATACGATAGGAAATGTTAATTGAAAGCCAGGTTGGCCCCCGTGTACTTTTAGTGATGTACCGAAAATGTAGTATTTAGAATTGGTACTTTTTTTTCTAAAGTAGTATGACACTGAAAAAAAGTTTACCTTTTTTTTTTTTTCTTTCTTGTTTTACAATTTTTTCATTATAAATAAAAAAAAAGTTTGATATTTACGATGGCCCCCTTTTCACTTTCAAAAACGATGCTACGCCACTGTACTTGGTATATTACTGAAATAAAGTATATATACAAAATAAAGTACACATTTTAAAATACACAGTCCCCTTTTACACCCCCGTGTTTTTTTTTTTTTTTACCATGTTTGCGTTATTTTTTTTGGGGGGGGGGGGGGGTTACTACAGATCGGTAAAAGGTTGAAGTTTGACATTGGAATTTCTTTTTAATCAAAAGATTTTCAGTTTTTTTTTCTTACTTTTTAAATTTTTTTGGGGGGGAAGGGGGTCTGTCAATTCTTTTCAGGTAAGGCGTCTAATTTTTTTTCTTGTTTTCCTGCTCTCTCTCACTTTCAGAAACGACACCACGCGCCTGATGATTATGCGATTTCATCAACCTAAACAATTTTCACTAATCCAACATAATTTCTTTTATCGGTTATTATGTGGAAATGTTTTGGTGTTGACAAGCTGAGGTGTGAAGTGTTGCCTGTAAATGTCACCGCAATGATGGAATAGCTAGCACCATTTTCGTAGAGGACTACATAACCTTGCCGCAGGACAGTTTACATGTATGTATCAATGTGCAAGTTTCCCTAGAAACAAGTAACATGTAATGTCAACATCAACGGTCTGTCGCAAACTTTAATTAATTTGTTTTAGAACTTCTGCCATCGACGAGTGGAAAACCACTCCATTTCTTGAACAAACCTCATCTTGCACAACATCCTCAGGTGATATAATACCCCTACCCCCCTTTCTCCGCCCAAAATGATACATATCATAAACCTTAACATGTCAATGCAAACATATGTACTAGTGCGATAAATGTTGATGGGGGGGGGTAGGTATGGGGGGGGGGGGGGTAGGGTTCCGACTCTGAATTCATTGCCTGCACTTGAATGAATTATTTAGATGATCTATAGGTATATCCTTCAATACAAAACGATACATTTCACGATATGTATCATTGTACATTTTTATGATTTCCACGCGATTATGCCAATATAAACGTGCAATTGTGAGGAGAACATTTAACATTTTCTAGTTGGTTTTTTGTTTGTTTTTAAGATACATTGATGTTTGGGAATTTTAAATTGAAAGGCACAACTGTTTGCTCCATGAGTGTTTGACATACATGATTATTTTAATCCATATTAATAATAAAATAACAACAGACATGTATAGTATCGAGGGGATGGGAGCTCCATCATATCCCCATCTTTTTTCGAAATTAATTAATATTTACGGCGGGGGGGGGGGGGGGGGGGGGGGTGAGAAATGTAAGAATGTAAGAAATGTGAAAAGGTATTTTGTTGTTTTTTTTTAATGTGAAAACAGCCTTTTTGCATACTCATTTTTCTTTCAAAATTGCTAAATATTACGCATGGTGTCTGAATGCATGGTGCATCATCATGTCTTATGTGGAAGAATTTTGCAACAAGTTGCAAATTGCATTCGTCTTTCCTTAAAAAGGCGCCTTTATGCTTGTAACTTCAAGTTATTTGACTTGCATACTTGATTATAATCATTCAAGTATTTATCAAAACATTTCATATTGCAAAGAGGCATATATTCCGTCCTGAGTGTTGTAGGGTGATATAGGTACTGGCTCAAAAGTTGTTTTAATGAATTAAAAAACATAATTAACTCTAAGAAAGTTCTAGTAAAATTTTGTACTCCAGTCAATAAAAGGGGGGGGGTGTCACAAATTAGGCAGAATACAGTTGTATTTTTCCGGGAGTCTTCACATGTTGAAAGAACTTACTTGGCAAAACTTATTCGTAAATAAGAAAATAACTGTATATTGAGTGCCTGTTCAAAGTAAGGAACAAAAGATAATGAAATGTTTGATGGTTAGCTGATATTTATTTAGAATTTATTCAGTAAACTTGCAACTGGATTAAGGTGCATGTTTTCCCAAACCTCTGGTATTTCTAATAACAAACTGCAATGTACTCATGAAAAACCAACGATACTGTACGCAAACCAATTTCAGTACTTTAATTTGATATTAAATGTTTTTTTTATATTTTATTCATTTTTTTTTTTTTTTTTTTTTGAAAAAATACTCGAATTTTTTTTTTTTTTTTTTCCGAAAGCGTGTTGTGCATAATTTCACACCTCGTTTACATATACATACAAATGTACAAAAACATATGAATAATAACAACAAAAAAAACAAAACACTGTTCAAAAAGAATTTTTGTATACAGCTGACCACGATAAAAAGTACACATGTATACTATATATACAATACATACGCATGTACATATAAATACCTGGTATACGTTGTGCACGTAGCTAATGATAATTAATTATCATTAATTACTGCTCAGTATCTGTTCATTTACTGTCTGATGTACCTTAGGTTTAACAAGTATAAAGAACTAAAAAAATCGAGAAGACTGAGGAAGATTTGTTAATTATCATAGAAATATACCAAATTGTATTTTTACATAAAAACACAATTTTTTAACTGTTCAAGGGGGACATGGCCACTGATTAATAAACAGAAATCTTAATTGAGTTTCGTGATAGATGTATATGTTAATACCCTTTAGATATATTACGTATTTATTCCTCATCCGTATTGCGTTACTAAATTCACTACAAAGTAATTTATATTCGAAGAGACAGCAAGGATCAAAATTGTAAGGGTCTAGCTGGCCATGACCAGGTATTAAACAACCCAGTAATTTGTGGTGATAGCTTTGTAATTTCATCCTATCATCGGGACCAATGTTCTGCGATTTTCGTAAGGGAAAAAAAATTAATGCGCAAATGTTCATTTTTTTTGCAAAGTATTACAGCATAGATTTATGTGTTCATAGGAAATTATTTTTGTCAAGATAAAGAGAGACATTTTTCTTTGGACTCCAGCTACAAATTTTCAGGTGACAGTCCATTTCTCAAATAACAATGACCAGGACAAGAGCTGAACTCTAAGTTTCCAAAATAAACATTTTTCTCGGTGAGAATCTGAAGACAAGATATTTCATTTTGAAGCTTGGACAATGAAGGGTATCGTATCAAGTGCGCCGCGTAAACGAACAGGTTACAATGAATCCTATTCCACGGCCATTAATCACTGACAGTTGAGGGCAAAAATATTGGATTCGCCGAAAGGTTGGTCAGCCGCTTGAAAAGCGGGAGGGTATATAGTTTGTACGTCTGTCCGTCCGTCCGTCCGTCTGTCCGTCCGTCCGTCCTTCCGTCTGTCCGTCCGTCCGTCTGTTACGCTTTTGGGTACCCATCTCTTATCCGCAACTCCTCTCATACCACTGAATGAAATTTGATGAAACTTTCACAGAATCTTTATTACATATTGCCATTGTGCACCTCCTATTTTACATCCGACACATATTTTGGGTGGCCACAGCAAAACATTGCCATTATAACTGGTCCGTCAAAAAACTCCTCTCATACCACTGGAAATTTGATGAAACTTTCGATTACATATTGCCATTGGCACCTCAGATCCGACACATTTTTTTTTCCGGCCACAGCAAAACATGGACTTTGCCATTATAACTATATGGAGGCGGGGGGTATCATTTAGTGAGCTCATCGCTCACAATGCCTCTAGTTTTTAGCGGCGTTTGGTCAACTTTCAGTGGCAGATTGCAGGTCCGGCAGGTATCGTCCAAACTTCAGTGGTGACGAGTGTCTTGGCAGAAACATGTTTTTATACTGTACAATAGAAGTCATGAACTTGCTAAATGTTTAAATTTGAGTTTTCAGAGAGAGAGAAAGAGAGAGAGAGAGAGAGAGAGAGCTATTGCAGTTGCAACTTGTATTGGAGGCCAATTGACCTAGAGGAGGTAACTCTTACAAAAGACCAAGACCAGAAAAGAAAACCACCACATCAACTGATTGAGTCCAAATATTGATCAAGTTAAAAATATCGATTTCTGACAATTTCATTTATTTTTTGTAATTTTATGGTATCATATTATATTAATGATTAAGCATTAATTTAAATCTCAATTAAAAATTCATTTTAAGACTTGGTCTTTTAAGAATGCGCTTTATTTTCAGCTCAGCTTGAAAAAAAACTATGGAAACTAGAGGTACTGTGAGCAATGAGCTCGCTAAATGATACCCCCGCCTCCCATATGAATATAATGGCAGTGTCCATGTTTTGCTCTGAAAAATCAAAAATATATGTCAGATCAAAAAGTAAAATAGGAGGTGCACAATGGCAATATGTAATTAAGAATCTGTCACAGTTTCATTAAATTTCCTTCAGTGATATGAGAGGAGTTGCGGATAAGAGATGGGTACCCCAAAGCGTAACAGACGGACGGACAGACGGACGGAAATACCGATTACTATATACCCTCCCACTTTTCAAGCGGGGGGTATAATAATATTTGTAGATATGCATGCATACACATGTACACGCATGCTAATTTTGAATAACTTCTATGTATATTCTCAGTATACCTACATGTATATGCTGATATGAACGATGAATTAGCAATAAATCTGGCCCGATCTTTTCTCACTTTTAGATATATGTAAAAGCTTTTTGAATAAATAACCAATAGTGAAAAATGAATTAGAACACAAGGATGATTTGGCACTCTTAAATAAATATATTGATAGAACTGGGCAAATAAAAGGAAACAGAAACAATATGATATGACATTTTATTTTAACACATCAATACGTAGACCTTTCAACTGTTCAAGCGCTACTGCGGATTCCGTATTTCAACGGTCCGCTTTTGTTTTGAATTTAGTCACACCGGAAAAGCATTTCCATGTTGAGGTACCTGAGTCGACCGAGTACAGTTTACCAAATACGAAAAAGAGTATTTGCTGATTGAACAAGGCATTCAGGATTTGTGTCTGGTAAACTGGGACTAACGATATCAGAAAAATAAAGAAAAAATGGGGCGTAAGTAATTACAAACATTAAAAGTAGTATCAAAGGGATTTACTTTGTATTTGTATTAAGAGGAAATTCGAAATGATGTTACTTGCATAAGATTGGGATGATGTTAGAAAAAATCTATAAAACATGCCCCCCGAAAATAGATTTACTGAATGTAAAGTAAGTCAATAAATGCCTAGCAAATAAAAAATAAAAACCTTTTATATAGGATTTATTTACCAAATACAAAAATGTACATGTTTGATGTTTTTCCAATTTTCAACCAAATGTCGCTATTTTTCTCAAAGGAAAGGCCCAAACCCTTGATTTTAAGACCTAAAAAAACCCCTCGTTCCTGTGACGAAAACATGAAAAACAAAAATATATCACCAATAAATTACTTAAAACAGGTTACATGTTAATCCGAGATTCCTCTGACTCTTACCCTAATCTCTTTGAGATTCTGCTGGGCTAGATATTTGGACTGATGCCCACAGAATCTCTGGACAGCCACTCATAATTCACGTCTGGAGATTAGGCCCAAACTTCGGCCGACTATAGCAAGAATTATTCACCTAGACCACACTGCTGTTCGCTTCAATTAAGTCAATTGGTTGTTTATTTGACTCTCTGTCACTATTATTTCTTTATTATACTTTCATATTAAATACTAAAATCTGATTGGTTTAGACGCAGTTAACAATCCGTTCTATTACCCTCAGCCTTAGCAACACACATGACAACGGGTAACACAACGGTAATGTCACATGCGTGGAAATTATGCGCGTATGGTTCACCGTAGAATTCTCAAAACGTCAGTTGTGCATTTGAAAGAACCGGAATAAACTTGACGTCAATGAAAGCTTGCGTCCGATGTAGCTTACTTGAAAACAACAAACGACAGACGAAACATGCTTGCGAGTGCAGAAATAACGAAACTTTAGATGATAAAGGACTCTTAGAGTATCAAATAAACAATAAAGAGGTCAGTAAATCTTTTCAGAAGTAGCGTGGAGTTTGAAAGCTTTCTAAACGTGAATGTAAAGACGATCGACGATTTTTTGTCTGACATCCGAAATCAAGAAGACATTCAGTATAATAAAATAAATAGTGCCTGTTTTGGAGGGTAACAGTTGAAATTGACACCCCTCGGAAAACCATTGTCAACCTGCGCTGACGCGTCGGTTGACAGTGGTTTTCCTTGGGGTGTCAATTTCAACTGTTACCCTCCAAAACAGGCACCATTCATATAATATTACATACCGTTAAGGCAGGTAAATCCCAGCATAAAAATATTGACTGAAATCTCCGTTCGAAATATGGCTTCCATGACGAAATTGTTTACCTCCTCGCATAAAAGAGTTCCTATGGTCTGTTTTCTTTCATGTGATGTTCAATAGCCATAGTAGACATTAGTTCATACTCGCGTAGGGTAAAAACAGACTATAAGAACTCTTTTATGTGAGGAGGTAAACAATTTTGAAATGGGAGCCATATTTCGAACGGATATAGGGGAGTCTCCCCTGCACAATCAGAATATAAAAAGCGGGGGTAAGAGTCAGAGGAATCGCGGATTAGTTACATGTAAGCTCAACAAGATTCGTCAACACTAAAAAAATTTTAGCCGATGAATCTCACAGAGATTAATATGCAGTACAGAATTATATTTTGTATTGTATTGATATTATCATTGGCAGGTTTTTTAGCTTCCTCTTTAAGTTCACTGTGGAAAAGCTTTCCTAGGAGTTACTGTGTAGGACAAGCAAGTAAGAGTAACCTGAGTCAGCTACGTAAAAAGACAGGGGTACCACTGAAGAACTGCAGAGAAGCACTAGAAAAATTCAATAATAATTTAGAGGAGGTATGATTTCTGGTCTATCTTTAAAAGGAAAAATTTCAATGAAAGTACATAGATACACATTACACTACGAATGCTTTGCAAAGATCATATAGTTTTGAAATAGTGAGGACTCTATACTTGTACTGAAGATTTGATATTTCATTAATATTTCATTATTAACATCCTGGAAGATTTGTATAGGGCCTCTATAATGAGTTTTATAGTTATCTATGTCTTTTTGTATGTTTAGGCAGAAAAATGGTTGTTAGAAGAAGCACAGAAACAGGGCTGGGCCCGGGCCGACAAGCTTCAGTCACGGTCCATGTCACAAGGCCTGGTCGGGCTCATACAATCCAGAACGGGGGCCACCATGATTGAGGTAGGGCCTGTCCTTAATATTTAAGAAAAACTTTTGCCTAACTTATTATTTAGAGTTTCATATGAAATATACAGTGTATTTTGAATGTCAAGAGTCAATTTATGTTATGAGATACATGTAATTTAATTTTATTAGGTATATCAATGTTATGAGATAATGTTATGTTTTAGGTGAATTGTGAGACAGATTTTGTAGCAAGAAATGAGAAATTTAAAGACTTGGTGTACCACCTAACAGTCGCCTGTCACAGCAACCTTAAAAATGATGCAAATAAAGTAAGCAGTTACAGTACTTTGATTAAGGGGCATTGCATTAAAACACAAAATGTGGAAAGTATCACTCTAACATTTCAAATCTGACATATCTTTTGTTTATTATTGAAGAATTAAAAATTTTTCAAATAAAAAAATCTCTGAATAGTAAACAGACTGGTCAATTCACCCTGAATCCTAGCAAATAGTTTTGAATTATTTTGTAATTACCATAATTTCAGATATTATTAAAACAAGATGAATTAAATAGCTTACCCAGTGAGGATAAAAAGCTCTCTGATATTGTTGCGCTGGAAGTTGGTGCCATTGGTGAGAATATGAGACTAAGAAGAGCAGTTTTCTTTCCCAATTCAGAGGGGCAGTATGTCAACTCTTATGTTCACAATTCTGGTAAGATTCTTCCTCGTTGATTGATAATTTGCCTCTTACAAGTGTTTTGTATATAAATGTGGCAATTTTTAGTGATTTGTAGCTAAATTATAGTGAATTCTAGACCAACAGAGTTCAGAGTTATTGTTCTTTTTTTTCATGAGGCTTCATATGATTATAGGATTCAAAATATTTCAGACTAGTTCAGACTAAAGCTTTTTATAAAAAATATAGAAACATAAATGGCTTGATAAATACATTATTTTTATAAAGCATTTTTTGTAATTAAATTAATACTGCAAAGATTTATATACTGCTATAAACAAAAGGGGTGCAACTCTTCTGTGTTTGTTTTGGGAAAATGACAAAGTTTATAATGAGCACTGCGCAGTATAAATGATGAAATGAGTTTTGCAAACAACACGTCATTAATATTTTCCAAATAACAGATAAGAAAGTGGTCATTAAGGACTGTCACTTGGGAAGATATGGAGTAATACTGAGTGTACAACAAGCTGCAGGCACAGAAACAAGGGAGTCTTTGACAGACATTACAACAGGTCTCTGTCAGCACATCATAGCTTCTTCTCCCACTAGTATAGGGCTCCCCACAGACAAACCCACGGTCAGTAAACAGGAAGAGACCAAGTTACTGTTCCAGGAGTATGCCCTGGATGAAGATGTGATGGTCAAAGACATTTTAAAGGAGAATGGTTTAACTGTGACTGATTTCGTTAGATATGAATGTGGGGAAGAATTGCCCGATGAAAATGTTTGAATAATGCTTGGAAATGTTGTAAACTTCAGTAATATTACATGTAACAATGTAAGAATTTTTGGGGGCAAAAAAAGCTTTGAAATTATATTTACATTTTGTTAAGGTTATGCTTGTGTTGAAAAGATAAAATATGAGTTCATAAGCTTCATTAAATAACCTTTAAGCAATGTCTTGTATTCACCTGATCTTTATCCATGCTTGAATCAAATTACCCGTTACATCATTAGTACAGTGTACATTGTCTGTGATGGGACAGCAGAAACATAAAAACAATCTATAGAGTATAGATACACTATTACAATGTACATTGTATATGTGTAAGATTAATGCTGCATGTACTTTATTCTAAGTAAACAATTTTTAAAAAATTTTCAAATCTGACCATTTTTTTTCAATAGTTTTTTTTTTGGAAAAAAACCTGGTACATGCATTATTTCTATGTATAAGATTATGAATACAAACAGAAATGATCAGGGGGTAAGAGGAATTTTACTTTTGATAGATCTTGCTGTGAGAGGACAGATTACATCTCCCTTTTCAACCAAGGAGCAAACGGAACTACTGTTCCATACTTCTACTCAGCCTATGAAGAAGGGTGAAACACTTGGACACAGGAGTTTTCACACCACATCATTAGGAATGGATGACAAGCTAACTCACCTTGATTCCAGTGGGAAGGCAAAAATGGTCGATGTGGGAGATAAAGCAGAAACCGTGAGAACTGCTGTAGCCTGTGCCTCCATCTCTCTGGGAAAGAAGGCCTTTACTTTGGTAGAAGCAAACAAAACAAAGAAGGGCGATGTCCTCTCTGTTGCTCAGTTAGCAGGAATAATGGCTGCCAAAAGGACAAGTGAGCTCATCCCTCTTTGTCACAACATTGGACTGAGTAAAGTGTCAGTTGATCTGAGTTTACAGGGGGATTCTTACTCTGTGTATATTGAATGTGAGGCAAGAACAGTGGGGAGGACGGGGGTGGAAATGGAGGCCCTCACTGGGGCCTCTGTGGCAGCCATTACTGTGTATGACATGTGTAAAGCAGTCAACAAGGAGATGGTCATTTCTGACATCAGGCTCCTCAGTAAAACAGGGGGTAAAAGTGGGGAATACAAGTTTGAGCCTGAATAGGTTGTAGTTGTATGCCTAGATTGAAGATGTGATTAAGATATCTCTTGTGATGGCACACTTAAAAAATTTCAACCATGTTCTGCAAAATCAGAATTTTCAGGTCCTCTCTCGGCTAATATCTCTTCAATTCTGTTATGTGACAAAACTTAGCTCTGTAATCCACCTCAAAATATTAGTTGCTCTTTGAACAGACAAGATTTAGTTGTAATCATTGTTGTTTAAATTTCTTAAAGGACATGGAAAACAAAATATTTTATAATCAAGCTCAAAGTCAAAGTGCATTCTCACAAAAAAAAAGTTGTAAGTTGTATAATAAATAAAAGTTGGTAAAAAAAATTACCAAAACATCGGAAAAAAACAAAGAACAGATGGCTTCTTGTCAAGTTGATTATTTTAATGCTGCATCTCCTACAATTTTTAATATTAGATGAATTCAATTTTGTCACTAAAAAAATGTGATCAAATAAACATTGTAAAAATTTTATCAGTTTTGCTGATACATATATATCTCTGTAATATTATTGATGAGGAGAAGAATAATAAAATTCTTACAGATACCGGTATGTAACAATATAAGAATAGTCTTTGGTATATTTATAACAAGTTTGAATGTCAGAGTCAAATGTTCATGCATTTGTAAAATCAATTTTTGTAGCTACTATTTTTCTAGGTATCTGTCCGTCTGGACAAAGGAACTTCTAAAGAGCAATTCAAAAGAACTCTATACTTAAGAATCAAAGAGAACCGAAATGTAGAACCAAACATGGAATTCCGAATTGTTTGGTATTTTTTTTAAAGCGAATTTCTCCTTAACCTACGCGCGCGGGTGACGTTAAACATAGAATTAATTTTAAACAGCCTAAAAAAAAAAATCAAAAAAAAATCAAGGAAACCTTTTCTAAAAATCCGAATTTTTCGTGTCAATTCCTATTTTTTTTCTACTCTGGCCTTTTTGAAAAATAAAAATGCATTCATTTAGAATATGTCCTATAGTCAATGTAAAATGCAGTTCTTATTCAGATTCTGTAGTATAAAGTTTTTGATTAATGTCTTCAGATACTTTGCGAGTTTATTGTCAAATTTGCAAAGGTACATTTGGTCTAAGGTGTCCATATTCGGTAATAAATTTCCAGTTTTTTAGCTATAAAATATCTTAATTTTAATTTAACCCTAAAACTTGCCATTATTTTTTTCGGTCAAAGAATGATGGAAAATCTTTTTTATTAAAGGACAGGTGATACCAATAATATTTTATCAAAAATCTATATCATAATAACGTAAGTTATATTCATATTAGTGAAATGAATACGTTCAACCGCACAAATTTTAATTTTTATTTCAAAATTATACAATAATGGAATTTTGATTAACAAAAAAATTATAGATTGCAGAATGATGGATTTTGAACATATAAAAAGTTTACAAAGATGGGCGTATTTGGCTGTGATCTGCAGGAATCATTTGTACGAAACATTTATGGTTTAAATGTCCATGATTTGGTCAGATTTTACAAATACACCATACAGTGTAGGATTTTTTTTTTCATTTAGTTTGAAAGACCTTGTTAGATTGTAACATTTATGACCGTTTTTTCTAGAAGATACAATAACATAGTAATGTTTCGGAAAAAGTAAACACCTATAGGATTAAAGGCATAGATAATAAGTGTACATGTACATCATAAAATAGAAGATTGGATTTGATTTCTATGGAACGCCGTCACTGCCTTATAGCATAACACTACTATTGCATTGTGTCAACCTTCCATTACATTATGTCAACTCTTTATGACATGTACCCACCCTACTATTGCATTGTGTAAACCTTCCATTACATTATGTCAACTTTTTATGACATTAAGCCACACTACTATTGCATTGTGTCAAACTCTTTATGACATTAACCCACACTACTATTGCATGACATTTACACATACTACAATTTATTTCGTCATTTTCGTTTTTTACTTTTCATGAAATCTTAGTTTTTACATGTGAAAAGCTCATGCCATACTGTGCGCACTCTTCTACATTATGTCGATTCACTATTACGTTATGCGAACGCGAGTATCCTCGGCCTTTATATGAGCATAACGTATTTTCCGCGTTCCGCAAGCGCTAAAATGGCGGGAGAGAAAACTGTCGTAAAAGAGATTCTCAGTGATTTCGGAATGACATCTTTATATGAAAACTTCAAGCGACAAATGATTGACAATTTGAAACATGCAAAGCCTTAACACTGCGACTGTGAATTAAAGTGGTGTTTACTTTAATCTGATAATTAAATAAATCAAATATTATGAGTCGTGCAGCAATCATTTTTTTCTTTTTATTTTGAATTGTTTTTTTTTTTTTTTTTTTTGTTTTTTTAATAAAAGTCTTAAACTTTGTAGGACATTGCATTAGTTTCACATTAAGTTTAGCTGAATTAAGTTGAAAACTTTTTTCTATAAAACTATAAAGCCTGAACATATAAAAAGATTTATAAAGCCACTGATATGTGCCCATGCATGCTTGGCATATTCAATTGATTTAGATGAGCGACTGGTAGATTTTTGTAATAGAATTCTTGCCCTAGAATGATTAAAAAAAATTACTAACTCCAGTGACGTAGCATCTTTTTTTGAAAGAGGAGGTCAGCCAGTAAAAAAAATCATTTATCCGAAAAAACTAGACAAGCCAAGAAAAAAAAATGTCCAAGCCCGAAAATCCTATTTCGAGGAGAGTGGTCCAACTTCAATCAATCCTATTTTTTTCCAGATATATTATATTACCCTTAGTGGACTATATTTCAACAAGATGAACATTTTTTCTATAGTAAAGTTATATGTCTGGGAAAAGAGATTGATATTATAATTTGTCCTAATCAATCACGACCCCCCCCTTCAATTAAAACACGGTCGTCAACATTTATTATATACTAGATATACAGCTTTGAGATAATGTAAATGTGTCCACATGATAAAGAGTTAACACAATATAAAGATATTTTTAAATCACATAAGATTTAACGTTATAATATATCCACATCACGGTATTCACATAATGTAATAAAGTGTTGATATAATATAAAGATATGTTCACATTATGATACACTTTTTACACCACGTTAAAGCACTGACATAAAGGTAAGACCTCACATCATGATGCCCTCGCCGTAAAATAAAGATAAATCCATTACGTAATGTACTTTGATATAATAGAAATATACACTCTCAAAAAGGAATGGGCTTTTGACTTCATGTGATGATAAGTTTAATTATAAAACACAATTTACTTGACGTAATGCAATTTTGACCTCACATATTAAAGAAATGAAATGATGTAAAGAAACATTCATTTCACGTAATAAAGTTTTAACACAATGTAAACACATTATCACTTCACATAATGAATTTTTTACTTCAAGTTATGAAGTGCACATAATGAAATGATGTATTTACTTCATGTAATGCAGCATTGACATGATGTTAAGATATATTTTCATCATCCCGTAAAAAATGGACATAACGTAAAGATATGTTCACATCACGTAATGATAAATTGACGTAATAAATGCATAGTTGTATGCTATAAGGCAGTGATGGCGTTCCATAGATTTCGCTCGAGAACCAAATGTTATCTAATTCAAAATTTTAATGCATCAGTATATATTATAAAATAAAACTGACAAAATAAATTGTTGTTTGCATGAAAAAAAAATAAAATAAAAATTAACGCCCCATGCGAGGCTTGAACCAAAAACTTTTGGCATCTGGTGAACTGAACAGGTAGCCCATTTTACCGAGTTATCCCCGCAACATATATTGTTGAATTTAAAAGGAAAAAGAAGCACCATAATGATACAGTTCGATTTTTTTTGTTGAAAAAGTTCATTTTTTATGGTCTCTGGGTCTTCTCTCCATTTTTTACAAATGTATATCCGTTTCTTTGAATTAAAATGCACACAAATAACGTTTCAAAATCATGGAGAGAAGACCCAGAGATCGAAAAATTTTAGAAAAACTTGTTAAAAAGTGTACCATTTTGTACCAAATGTTTGATCTAGCCAATTTTCAGGTTATTTTTTAGCCAATTAAAATTCACTTTTGGGAAAATATTTTCTTTTCCTATTGCACAGGAACCTAATAAATAAAAAAAAAAATGTTAAAATATCATGAGACATGTCGATAAAATTTTTCACTTTTCAAGTACGCCCAGATTCTTGCCGAATGCCAATGAAAGCGCCCTCGTTCTTCTTAATATTTTAGAAATCTATATGTTACATTTACAACCAAAATAGGTCTAAAAATATAATAAATTATATCAATCCTGCAGGCATCTATGTTTTGTCCACAGGACCCTCTATTCCCTACAAACAAAAGAGTTCCAATTCTGTCAATTTTTATAACAGTTAGAGTGATCTGTTCAACGATCTGAATTAAAATTAATTGTTATCTATATTATTGTATTATTCAATTTAAATGCAATGAATCATTTTCCATATTTTATTCGGCCAAGATAAATGAACTGAACACTTTTATTTGCATATAATTTTTTCTCACTTTTGTTCATCAGTACTTCGTTGTCTTTCTGAACATAAAAATAACAGTTAACTGATACCCTCAGTGAACAGAGACATAAGTGTAAAGAGTCCTGAATTAGGTAAAAATACTTTTGAACGCAATAAACGCAACACATTCATCAAACGTAACTTTTTAAATATCTGTTTGTTGTAGATGTTTAATAGTTAATAAATATTCAAATCAATATCACACTTCGTTAAAATGTATCTCCCTTTGAGCATGCTATCCTTAAATGAACAGGGGGCACGGCGACCGACCTTAATTAACATGTCGCTGACCATGTAAAACAGTTGATTTTATTACATGTACTTGCGTCAAAGAATGCTTCTCTAGACACTTGGGTCATTGTCTCGACTGCCCAGTTGTTTTAGTCGCTAATCATGTCATTATTCCTACTTAATCCACTTGTCATTACAGGTCATGCACAGTTTCAAATCATAAAACGCATGTAATTGTTACGTAACGACACGAACGGTCAAGATGAGGAACCCGAAGGGTGAAATTTTATAAAATTACGTTATAAGACTTTTATTTAAATATTAAAACCACAAAATTTCAATTTGTCAACCAGAAACTGCTTTTCAGTGTTATAGAAGATTTGACTCTAACAGAAACTTTAAAAACTAACGTTTTTTACTGCACGAAAAATAATATTTTATTCGAGTTTTCCCGTACCCTCTTGGGGCCAGAGTATAAATACTTTGAACATTTCGCCCGCAGAACACTTTTGGTTCGTCGACTTTAGTTACTATGAAATTTTCAGTGCTAGCTTTATGTAGTTTAGTTGGGACAGCCCTTTGTCAAGTTCCAAGACAAGGCTTTGGTGGAAGTCCAGTCGGAATAAATTTGCAAAATGGACTGAATGGATTTGGTGGAATCAATGGATTCATCGACTTTGACATTGACCACCCATTATCAGACGTTGATAGTTCAGTTCTCGCTGCCCAGCGGTTCATGGGCTCAGGATCCCCAGGAGTTGGAATGATGGGACAGTCTTTCGGAGGACCTCAGGGATTTTCGGGACAACAAGACTTTGGTATGCAACAACAACGAAATGGTGGACAGCAGAGATTTGACGGACCACAAGGACTTTCGGGATCTGTGTCAGGTGGTAGCCAAGGGTGGAACGACGGACAACGGGGCCAGATTTCCAGCAGAGGCCAGATAAATGCGCGGGCTGACTTCAACTCCAGAGACTCTTTTCTATCTTCCGGCAGAAACAGCGCAGACTCACTCTCTTTAACAGACTTAGGAACAAGATCAGGAAGCAGAACGTCAAACAGAAATGGTCTCATTGTCGAACAATCCCAGTTTTCTTCCGGCAGCAGAAATGATCTGCGTCCGCTTAGCGGCCGTTCCAGTTTTTCTCGTTCCAACGTACGCCTTCCACAAAGATCTACCGTCGATTCCAGAAGGAGTAACTTCGGTACCCGAAATCTCGGTACATCTCGCAGAATCTCTCTTGGATCTCGTAATGCTCGCCAGATCCCACAGAGAGGAATGTTCCGATGAAGAGTTATTTAGACTTTAACAACAGATTGTTGGCAAAAGAAGAAAAAGTTTTATTCAGATCGAGTTGCTAGAAAGGAACAGCAAACGAACAATTTCGAGTTGCATGCTGTTGTAAACATGCAACTTTAACCATGTCTCCTTATTTATTATACAGATTTAAATACCGCTGGGACTTTTCACCGGTGTCTTTGATTAGTGTGAGGGAAACGTGCGATAAATTATTAATTTTACAATTTGAATATAATTAATGCAGTATTTCAAGTTGTTTGAACTGAACAAAAAATCGATTGTGTCACTTCAAATCCCAAGTGTCTCTCATTTTCAGTTTGTGTACAGCACCGATTCTTCACTATATATTTACTTACCTTATTTATCACTATGTACTTATGTAGAAAAATATTTATGATATTTATTTATTATAGTTTATTTATCATGGTACTTTATTTTTTGCTTCATTTCTTCGAAGTAAAGTATTCTAAACATGATGATTTTGTTTTAATATCGATATGCAATAGTGAATCTCTTTTAGTGATTTTCAATGTGAAGAGGTCTTCTGAACTTTAACAAATCAAACAACACTTTACCGAGAGAGTTATTATTGCATATGGTATATGTGAAAAATAAGAAAAATTTGACTTAAATTCAGAGAAGTCAAACTCCAAGGCCAAAGTCAAAATTTTGGTTTCCAAAGAAAGGTCTTGCCTGTAAAATATAAAAGCCGTAGTGCTAACTGTTCAAAACTTGTGGACAATGTTAATTTTTTTAAATGTGAGTTAAACTCTAAGTTCAAAAATATGAATACCCATTGAAAGGTGGTACAATGAATACATATGTGAAGTATGAAAACATAGCACCAACTATTAAAAAATTATAGAAATAAATTGGTTAAATTTGGTGGTAACAAAAGAGAGTTTTTGTCACAAGGAATACACTTGTGAAATATGAAAACAATGGCCCCACCCACTCAAAATTAATGGGCAATGTTAAAGTTTTTGAGGACAGACAGAAAGACGGACGGACAGGACAAAAGCTATATACTCAGTATACTTCCGAATATTCGATTACGGGGGCATAAAAATTTATTCCTCCCTACAAATAACAAACTTGTTTGTATCTCCAATTGCCCATTTCAAAAAGACAATAGGATGTTTCCAATAATTTTGTGTGTGTCGTTTTTGTAAAGATTCTAACAGATATTTTCCAAAGGACGTCGATTTGGTTACATGCATATCCAGAACGTGCCCACAGTTCTTGTAGGTTGTACTTATAACGTATACATATACAATATACAATTTACGATTGATATCGTTATCTTATCAAATTTGAGTATTTCAATATTTTTCTAAGCTTCAAATTTAGAATTCTGTTTATTTTGTTCATTAATTTTTTTATGTTTGTTCACAATTTAATCAAGTTAATCAAGATACCCGGTAGTATATTTTATTTCAAGACACTTTAGTTTCTACAACCAAAGGTGCAGAGGTGCATTATTTTATAAATTAACCTGAAATTTAAAGTTTTGGGATAGGGGTATTGCAATTGTCAAAATTATCCACCTGTGTAAAATATTTTCCCCCGACAGCATCCTGTCTAAATACAACAGTAAAAAGCCATTCTGAGAATACAACGTTTTATTTTTAATTTTTAATAATTGTCAACAATAAATAATTTATTAAGAACAACATGTGAAATAGTGAATAGTCAGTCATGTTTTTTGATAACGCTTAAGGAAAATAAACATCTTGATAAAAAAGTTCCAAAAATGTATAGATCTCTAACACTTGCTTGCAGATTGTAGAAAAAACACCAATAGTAATCATTCTTATAAATTTAAACGTCGGAAATCTTGTATTGATGAAAATTTTGACATCCAAAATATTTATAGAATTTATATAGTTTAGGATGCAAACCTTTTTTTTTCTTCAAAACTTCGGAAAATAGCCAAAATTTTATTTACACAAGTAAAATGTATAGATTTGCGTCTTTCTTTCTCAGTTTCACAATATTTTCATATAAAGTGATTAAATTTGCGCCAAATTAAAATGAAGACAGTCAGCAAAAAATGTAGCATTTTGAACATATCAATATGTTAACTTTTATACAATACTTTTATACAATTTCTAAATTTGTTAGAAATTTATTATTTGCAATATTTAAAATCAAAACATGCCTTGAAGTATACAGATGTATCATCCATTCTAAGGCCAGTGAAAAGTAGATGAAAAATCTTAAACTTTCCTCTTTTTATAATTGGTATTTGACCTTCGATAAACGAAATAATTGTTTCAGTCGCACCAGAACCATTGAGAAAATACAGATTGCAAAGTACAACAGTATCGAGAGGGGTTTAATTTGGAAATCAGATAGATTCCGTCTCCAAGGACGCTTTGAAGCAAAATGAATATCTATAGGCTTTTATGGGTATTTGTCATGCTTAATTATTCAGTTCCCACTAGGACATGGCGTCTCAGAGGGTGTCAAAATGTTGTTATAAATGAATAATTCGAGACATGGTTAGCTTAAAATCTAGATATCTATTGACAAAACATTTGCATAAAAGTTCTGGAAGGGATGGGAGAGTAAATATCTTTAGTGGCCTCAATGCTCATCTGATCTGATTTTTAACACAATTCAGATTTTAAGCAATATAAGAATTAATATTTTTAATCGTTATTATTTTAAAAATTTTCTTTCACATGTGGCAAACAAAATGAAACAGTCAAATATACACCGTTACTAAGGAATAACACTGAAAGAGATGAAATATAGGTCTCTTGGGATTAACAGTGATATTACTAATCTGAATAAATCAGGATTTGGCGTTAGTTTCATATAATGATATATTGCCAACAGGGTTAATAAATGTTTGTCTAAGATTAACAACGTTTAAGCATGCATCCACAAGTTCTGTTTGTTTTTCTTTACAATATCAGCATCCATATGAATTATTACAGACATTTTATTTTATATGGTCTTTTATGGCAGACTTTGGGTAACTGAGTAAAAGAAAATAAGAAACCATTGTACCAGGAACCTTTATACTCCATGGTCCTGTTGAAAATGTCAGATTTAATGCAAAGGACGAGTGTGACAACAAAGTCCAATAGACATGAAGCAGGACATACAAATCAAATCCCAAGTAAATTATTTCCGAGGAATAAGGATCTTAAGTAAAATTTTACTGTTGAAAATGTTCTTTTAAAGGCTGGTTAAAGATGATGCCAATAGTCCGAAATATCTGACGATTTTGATATTTAACGTGCCAGGGCTAAAATATCGAAATCGTTAAAAAGCCTGGAAAACGTGAGATTTTTCGGACTATGTTACCAAGTGCCAGATTCGATCATTTCGATCCCTCTAAAAATTCAAATTGATCAGCTAAACCAGATATTATTAATTTAAAATACATGTAGATATATAAACAGAATAAATTACATTATAACCAAAAAGCCAGTGTCATAATCTCAATCAGTATTACGTCAGTCAGTTTTGTGGTTGGTTTCGAGGTGGCGCCGAAGGTCGACCTTTCTTTGGAAGTTTCGGCCACACCTGTCGCACCTGAAGGGTTTGAACCCCGTGTGTTTCCGACTATGGGTGATGAGGTTAGAGGACTGACTGAAGGCTTTCCCGCACACATTACATTTGTGTGGCTTCTCACCTAGGAATAAAGACAGAACTATATCCATGTTTTTAAAACGTTCAAATTAGTTCAGAAGTTGGACATTTTTTCCTTGATATATGTGTCTCAACTGCCAACTATACGGAAAACATTTTAAAGTTTCCAAAATTTCTCAAAATGAAATATTAGGAAAACATTTTGCAGATTATTAGAAAAGTGTGATACATGTATTGCTTTAACTGGCGCATTTGAAGATTTGAATTATTTGGGGATTTCAAATGTGAAACTTTGCTTTCTGTTCAAATAGACAAATACCAGAATAAATTATTCTATTTGAATTTCTCGTATTTTGAATGGTTTTGTTGCCTACCTGTATGAATAAAGGTATGCTTTTTCATATCAGACTTTTGGTGAAATCGTTTGCCACAGTACTGACATGGATAAGGTCTGGTGTCACTGTGGATCAACATGTGCGTGTTAAGAGTAGATGACCTTTTGAAGGTTTTTCCGCACTCCGGACAACGAAAAGCTCTATGAAAGTCGGACACATCATGCAGAGTAGTATCTATCAGCAATTGTCGCTCCATCCAGTTCGAAGACGATTGGGATGAGTCTTCGTCTACTTCCATAACCGGTTGAGAAATGGAATTCTGGGAGCGGATATCTAGGAATGGAGTAAGTAAATGACATCGGAAGCAGTTGCAGTAGTCTGTCAGTTGTCCCTCGGTCTCAAACAAGAGCAGATGTTTGGGTATCGAATGGAACATATCCGAGGAGGATCGAAAGTCCATCTGGCGATGTCTTCTCTCTAGAACTGACAAGTAATGGTGGAGAAGCATTTGGAAGGTCATTGGCTCTGAAAGTTTCAAAGATCAAATTGTATCACGATTCTTGTAATCATTTTTAATGCTCAAAATCATCTCAAATTCAACTGAAAACCTGAAATTAATCTCTCCTTTAAACCAATTAATATTTCGAGGTCTTTAAAGATAATGTTAAGTTATTTTTGGGATATTCGTTTTCAAAAACTTTTGCTTAGAAAAAAACCCTTAAACTTTCAACACACTTTAAACTTTAGTTTACAAAATCCCAACAAACCTTCGATATTGAAAAACAAAGGCCATAAGTCTTTTTTCGAAAACACAGCTGATTAACGTGTCTTATGGACACAAAGAGTACTAGACAAAAAAAACCTTTCCCAAGTTTATCTTCTATAACCGTAAACATAAGTCGAACAAAGCCAAACAAAAACAACTTTGCAAAAAGATATTAGTTTGCGAATAAAAAAAGTCTTCCTCTTTCTTCCATCATATAAATGATGCGCTAAACTTGCAACCAAGTTTGTTACTTTGTGAACTGCCACCTCTTCTTCTGGAAGCTCAATGCAGTCAAATATCTTTCAAAACGTAGCTATATTCAGTTTCAAATATGTATATAAAAGGCTAATTCTGACAGCAACGAAATCTAAAGTGCATGGACATGGCCTATAATACGCAACCATTAATCTTGACACCACCGATTGAAAATATTCAATTTGCATGTTGAGGTACAACAAATTGCCCAACGTTTCGAAACACTTCGAATCCCTTGACAGACAATAACAATCAAAGGCTTGGCGGGTTTGAGGAGCCATAACGATTGTATCGTCCTCCCCGAACGGTCGGTTCGGATGCCAAACTACAGCAAATTACCTCGCCAAGAGAAGCCAAATCTCGCAGCTTAATTACCCATGTGACCGGAAGTTATCGGATGTAAAACGTGTATCGGGATTCGTGATGTAACGTTGCGAGGAAGATGTTGTCATTACATAGCATACATTGTTATAACTGTCATATCTGACGATGTAGTTATGCTACAGGACCAGACCAGTATAACTCCGCGGGGCGATGCTGGGCTAATTAAGTTCCCAATTAGGCAAAAAACGCGAGAAATGATGTCGAGCGACACGAAAGCTAAAGATAGATCTTGTGCGGTAGAACATTCGAATGGTCACCCCGGGAATCTTTAATTATTCACCGCCATAAAAAATGATTGAACTACCAGTCTTGTTCCTTTGATATATTTAGTAATTTTGTTTCATCGGCATAACTTAACGGGGCCGTGTGATCCAACAGATAATGACCAGACATTCACTGCATTGTAATCAATGCTCTCAATCTGTTCCAAGAGCTTTGGTCTAACAAATTTATACAGCTTTATAACAAAATTTCTAAGCCATAAATTCATAAGACAAGATGATTATTTTGGGTGGCAAAGAACATTCTAACAATTAACCATAACACATTCTGTGAAAGATTTTTTTTCAGATTTAAAAGTACATGCATGTCATGTTTGATAATTATGAAAATAGTTTTCTCCTAATTCATGTCGGAAAAAAATTAAACTATGTATTTTTACCGATTCCTTCTTCAGACTAAGAAAGTGATTTCAGGACAGATGTGCCAAAATTCAAGTTATCCTCCTGACTGCGTTAATCAATTTCACTAACAAAGTGAATTTTCAATCGAAATAAAAAAATGTTCACTTAAGTGCTATCTTTGTCCATTGGAATATAAGTTGCTAAAGGAAATAAATGAATGTTAACAGTGATATGTTACCTTCATCTTGGTTTGCATCGTCCGGTTTTAAATTTTGTTCCTTATCTGGATCTGCAATGGAAAATTCATATCAACAATGTACGCAAATAAAAATATTTTTGCAGAAAAACTACCCAACAATAATATGAATATACATAGGCGTCGGAAGCAAACTAAAAGTGGGGTGGCTAATTGAAAGTGGGGGCTAAACCAACAAAAAAAGGTAAATCCTAATTTTCAATGCCTATATCATGTCTATCTTTGCAAAAAAAGTAGGGCTAAGCCCCCCCCCCCCCCCCCCCCCCCGTTTCCGACGCCTATGATATAAAGGAGTAATGTGTTCACCTGGCTGTGGATCTGTAGATCATTGGTCTAAATGCATCCTTTTTTTACTAGCAATGACCTACAGATCTGTAGCTGATTTTTCACACTTGGGGAGGGGTGGGTGGGTGGTGGTATTTAGACAAGGAAGAAGTCGCTGGAGAAACGGGATCTCTCTCTCTCTCTCTCTCTCTCTCTCTCTCTCTATATATATATATATATATATATATCTTTTTATAATAATGAAATAAAATAGTTGCTACTGGATTTGAAACACTTACCTTTTGTTCAGTTTTCAATGAGAAGAATTTAGTATCATTTTACAATCGTAATTTGTTTCAAGTTTGATACAGAGAGACAGGCAATTTAAAAGACTTTTGTATATATTTTAGGTACACGTGACAGCACCATTCAATAAATATCTTTAACCAATATAAATAGAATTATTTTTAAAAGTGTTTACTTGTATTATATTTTTACAGTCATCCCAATCTTGGACAGAGAGACAAAAGGATTCACTACAATGTGACTTTCCGGGTTATCAATAGGCAAAAAAGAAAATGACACCATGAAAGTAAACGGTTTGTCTCTCTTCAGCAACTGTCGAAATAAATTCGCTTTGCATTATGAAATTACAAAAAAATAACCTTAGGGAAATACAAATCCTTTTCTCTTTATAAAAATGTAGTCAAGCAATTACATGTCTGTACTCTGTTTTATTACATATCTATTTCCTACATATAACATTTGTATGTTTTATTGTTTTCTATCATCCTGTCAATTTCAAAGTTAGAAATATAAACAATAAGTTTCCCTTTGGAAGTCAGTCACTTGTATCAGCTGTCGTCTGGTTTATCAACTCTTACAAAAAGAATTTATTTCTAAAAAAAAAAAAGAAAAAAAAAGAAGTATATGCTAGTTGTTTTAAAAAAAATGATGAAAAAACAAATATTCATAGTCGCCTCGGATTGGTCACAGCAAAACAGTCCTAACAAGTGATTTATGAAAATCCCTGAGATAAACAGATTGTGTCATGACTTTTCACATTCTCCAGGGGGAGATCAGTCGAGAAAACTTGCCATTGAAGCGGACAGGAAACTACACTATATAAATTAAATATTAACAAACGCAATAATTCATATGTGAAAAAAGAAAGGGATAATGTTTTATTCAGAAATAACTTCCCGACGAGCCGTTCTTAGGGGAGCCTCTAGTAATTGCAGATTTGTTGTTTCAGATTGTATTTCAAATTGCATGATGGGTAATTTGTTTTGCAACGAAATGTTGTGAGCAGGTAGAATTATTCGAGAAGTCCGCTCTGCTTCAATTAACATCATCAATCCGTTCTGCCCCACTTAACATCATTAGTAAAAATGATCACCGGAGGAGATTTTGAAAGTGCGGTTTAAAAGTGAATATTTTCAAATAATAAAAATAAATCGTCAAATAACAATAACATTTGACACGGAGTAATCATGAATCTTTAATTGCCAAAAAAGGGAAGGGGGGGGGGGGGGGACTCGAACAGTTTAATTGGCATATTAGCTTACACATCTTTTCCACTGATCGAGTGATCTACACGAGGCCGCCATGACATAAAACAATATGCCCCATAATATTTATCATAAATTGTCACAAATTAAACCTATAAAATAAAAATCCAATAGCGTATGAGACTGAAAAAAATGTTGATCTGATATAATTTAATTTTACTTGTAACACGTCAAAAAACGTTTTACTCCACTTGACGTTACTTTTAAAATTTAACCATTGTGAGACTTTATTCTGAAGAAAAAATTGTCTCATTACCTACACTGAAATTAAATTATAAGGAATGAAGCTTATTTCAACTTATTTTATACGATATAACAAAACTTGGGGCAGTTTACTCTTTTTTATAAACCGCTTCGCGGTTTATCAAGCGTAAACTGCCCCAAGTTATGTTACATCGTATAATATAAGTTGAAATAAGCTTCATTCCTTAATTAATATTAAATGAAAAACTAAAGTTGAGAGAGAGAGAGAGTCTGGCGTCTAATGTGAAACTACTGGAATAATGAAAATTATTTTATCTATATAAAGTATACACAGCATTGGCAGGCGCGTAGCATCGTTTTTGGAAGTGGGGGGGCCAACCTGAGAAAATTTTTTTTTACTTACCTGAAAAAGTTGACAAGCAAAAAAAAAAAAAAAAAAAAAAAAAAAAAAAAAAAAATTTAAAGTTGCCCAAGTCGAAAATCCTATTTCGTGGGGGTTGGGGGGGGGGGGGGGGGTTAGTGGCTAACTTTTTTCAAGACCAACTATCTTTCAATTCAAACTTTTTGGGATTAATTTTCTTATAACACTACCCTTTGCTGACATGTGGGGGGGCCAACCTTCCTTTCAGTAAACATTTTCTATAGTAAAGGTAATGTCGGTAGAAAAAGTGGGGGGGCTTGGCCCCCCCTGATACTACGCCCCTGATTGGGGCATAGTCTTAGCTATAGTTTGCACAAAGTAGACAAGAGACCAAAATACATGTCTATATATATCGAAATAATCGAAATTCGGGTAAGGTGGGTGGAGGATTCTATTATACTATTAAAAGTAGCTTAGCAAGCACAAAAATATAATTTCCCTATCTCGAACGTCAAATCTTAATTTCTTTTGGGTGGTGCCGGGACACTATACAAAGTACCAAAAGGGGCAAGTTTAAACCAGGGAGTCCCACGAGTCCCTCTTAACCTTACAAAGAATATAGATGGATGTTTTGAAAAAAAAAATCAAATACTGATTTTTTAAATTTTAGATGAAATGTTTTAAAACGATGATTTACAGGTCGCAAAGAAACACGAGAGTGTTACATTTGTGTAAATTTCCAAGAACATATGATTTATTTATTGATAAGTAAACTGCATCGATGCTTCGAGATGCGTAAATATTTCATAAACTTCACTTACTCTCTTGCGATGATCATTTTATTTTATGCAGCAACAATTGGATCAGGATCCAGAGGCAGATTTAATGGCGCACTGAACTAGAGGGTCTGAAATCACAGATTTCACACCGACGTTTTTAAAAAGCTTTGCATTTCTTTCTCATTTTAATGTACTTTCCAAAGCTATACAATCTCATATGGTTTAACCCTACCCAACCTCCTCTCAGCTACAAAGAAGTATATATCCATTGCATTTGTAGGAAAAGGATGGAAAAGCACTGAGATTATATGGATTTTTTTTTTAATGACAAATAACGTTTACAGTGAATAAAATATATTTTTAATGAAGTCTTCGTAAAAAATAATAACAATATCTTATGGTTTGGATTAAGATACTGCTTTCAAGTGTTTTGGTGGAAACTCGAGCAAAAAATTACATGAAAAGACTTTGCAATTGAATTGACGGACCATGATAGTTTTTTTTTTCTGTTGTGTATATGACAATTGCGTGGATAAAAATTTACATGCACGTAAATTTTAAAGTTCAAATTTGATAAAAAATAAAAAAAAAATCTTTGTAAGAACATCAGATTGCTAGTAAGGCGAACGTCTTGGGTTGGGGTGCCAATTTTAGTGTTTTAAAAAAGTTTGTTAGCGATGGAACAATCGGGACACGAAGAAAGATATGAACACTTTATTTCTCTCATGAAATTGTTAATTTCTATTGCACATTTAGGTATCATTTCCAAATATATTAAATCTTCAATGACATTTACAAAGGAATGTAGAAGAAATCGTTTGGACATTCTTTAAAAAATCTATCAGTCTTAATATTACTTTGTAATACCTTTTGTTCTATTTTAAAACTTTGGAATGAAATATTGAAAATAATAATGATAGTTATAAAGATATTTTTTGCGATCCTTTCATAAAAAATGATAATAATTATGCGATGTACATAACTTTTTTTCATTTAATATTCCTTCCCCCCAAAAAACTTTAAAATTTCTGGGCGTAAAAAATGTAAATAAATAAAAAGTTATACCGGTATTCTATGCTTACGATGGACTATGTGCATGAAAACAATATTTAAAATCGTTCAAAAAAATTTAAGTTGAACTTACCACTTAAAGATGTGTCGTGAGTCTCTGTCTCGCTTTCAAAACCTCTTGTTGGGTTCCATCGCCTAGAATTTTTTACCATAAAAGATTTCGGCATATTGCATCCAATGGGTTGAAATCTAGACACCAAACTAGGGTTCCAAAGCAAGTAGCTTACAGGCAGTGCAAAGCGCCACCTTGCGTCAAAGAAGGACGTTTATTGTATCGAGAACGGAATGATGCACATGATTTGTTTGCATGGGTCTGGTGTATTCACATGGGAGATTGTACAAAGTTAGCAAATAACGGTTCAAGTCGATCTGTAATCAAATATGCTCTGCGGAGAAATGGAAACAATTGATATGTGATTTACCATCGCATAAAAAAAAAATCAAAAAATATTGGTTGTATTTAATTCTTTTTTTAAGGTATATGTATCTCTGTTTAAAGTACGACCAATTTTAGACAGTCTTCGACAAAATGTTTAAAAGCTAAGATGCATAAACCAAATGTATTTTACTACGGACTCATCAAGTTCAATATTTTTTAGAATGTATACAAATTAAGGAGGGTCTAGAAATATTTCATTCGCAGACCTTGGTCGGTTCCGTACATTTGGATTCCTTCTAACCTCAGCTACAAGATTGTAATGTTTCTTTCGAATAAAAAGGGAAAATATTTCACCTTCCTTAGAAAAACACAACAGGGTGGCAGGTATTGGAAGGGGGGGGGCTAAAATATAGGTTTAAACCGGAAGTTTCACGACTAATTCAGCAACCAGAGTTCACTTCAGTTGCATGATATGGAGTCGTGACGTGCAAAGGGTCCTACTGCTGTTTCGTCCTCGCCTTCTTGTACACGTATATGCCCGGGAGCAGACATAGACTTGAGGTCGCTGAGAACAGGTAAGATGGGAAAGTTTCTTCGGGACTCCGTCTTTTGAGCTCGAGGGCAGTAGTTTGACTGAACATCTCCATGCACATATAGTTACAAGATGTCGCGCCCTTTTTTATGGAAGAGGAGGCGCATCTCAGTAATCATTCTGTGAGTATCATTCACAGAGATTTCTGACCTGAACAAGGAAATATTATTATGCAAGACATCATTTGGCTCTAATGAATACTCCATATATTGTTTAGAACTTGGTTATGTCTCTACAGTATTGAGATTTATAGGTTATATCTAGTTTTGGGGCATGACCATTTGAAAACAAAATAATAAATGGCAATTTTTAGATTTCAGTCTATTCTTGGTCACATAGAATTATTTTCAAGCGTTATGTTTGTGTGCGTGTCAACATCATAAACAGGCTATTTTCGATGGCTTAAACTTGATTGGGTTTTATGTCGCCTTTCACTATACTAGACCATGTTATACGGAATCCGTATATTGTCTACAAATTAAAATCTAGGTTAAAGGACCTGTTTTAGTCATTTGCCTTCAATTTGCTGTTAATGATCACTTTTACGACGAACAATCAACACTAAACAGCTTCATTTTTAAGACTGTCTCCTGTGATGTTTTTTGGGTTTAGAAAATTTAGTTAATTAACCCTTTCACCCCAATCATTTGGTGATAAGTTTGTGGAAAATCCAGGTGACCCTCGTAAAGACAGACAGATAATCTTCCTTCAAATATTTTCATATTAGATTTTGGCTTCATGTTATAAATAAATGACAAGAACAACATGTACTTTTTAGCCTTAAATCCTTTTCAACAGGTAAATAATGAATCTTCTCAGATTATGGTCCGGTGGCTCTTCTACACAATCCCTCCGTTGTGTCAAATGTACAGATAGGATCAATTCCATTCGATTCAGCCTCGCACGCAGACTGGTCATCCAGTAGTCTTGCACATCGAAGACAATTTACTGCATTAGCGGCATCGTTTATTTCGCAGAGAAATCCGATGCCTTGGATAGCGACTGAAATGTTTAAATATTTTCAATCACAATAAAATTACAGAAAACCTGGATAAAAATGTTCAAATCTAGAAATATTATATGAAGTAAACAAGAGTTTTATATTTGGCAGTTAAGTACTTTATAAAAATATGTCTTTACTTTGTATTTTTACCTCAATCAATGTTAATGAAATCAGCCAAAAATAAAAACAAAACAAAAAAATAACCAGTATTTTGTTGTCATTGATGATTATAATTAAGTCTAAGGCTCATTAACTGTCGAGGCTTGTTATGCTGCTTTCTCACATTTAAACTGAAATATTTTTGGCCCCTCTCATCCCCCAAAGACAATACACGTATTTCTCTCTCACTCAAAATATCACTTAGAAAAGTAATGAAAAGAAACTTACCATTAAATCTAGCTTGCGCATCTATGAATAAAAAGATAAAATAATCCAAATTTCATTCATCACAATAACTTATTATATTAGTTATTTGCAGATTTTACGCATACTTATGTGACAATAAACCAAGATATATCATAGAAAATACATAGAGGATATCTATAATGTGTGATTTGATATTTGGTTTATCTAACTCAGTTGAAATGGTGTATATAAACACCATTTCAAAGAGTTTACGACATAAAATATAGTATAATACGTTTTTTCAATCGATCAATTTGACTGTAAAAAAAAAATAATGCATCACTCAACATAGGCCATAAATTATTTGTTTCCCTTAAGATTTATTTTTAAATTTGTATTGTTAAAAATAAAAATGTAAAGCTGTAAACTATGGCAAGTCAAACGTTGCAATATTCGATCTTTTCCATTTGTATTGTAAAATTTACCTTTTGTATATTTTTATTTGTATTGTATAATTTTTCATTTGCATTGTTAATTTTTATTTGCATTGTATTTTTTTTCCATTTGTATTCTATAATTTTCCATATGTGTTGTATAATTTTTCATTTGCATTATATATTTGCCATTTGCATTGTATAATTTTTCATTTGCATTGTATATTTTTCATTTGCATTGTATATTTTTCATTTATATTGTAAAATTTATTTGAATTCATTTGTAAAAAACACATGGTATTCAGGAGTTAAACGAGGAACGTGTTTATTAGTGATAAAACAAGTAAATTTACAGAAGTATGAATTGGAATTTAGGATAATTATTAATCAGGATAGAAATTCATTTCGATTTCTTCGCTGGCGATGGAGCAAGGTCTTGGGAGGCATTTTGGTAATTGTAAATATTCATTTTGTTTACGTGCAGTATTGCCCCTGCAAACTGGCCTGTTGAATACTTCCTGCGGCTGCCACAGGTCAAGGTTCTGGTTGGATTATGGTAAGGGAATCGCCTATGTCCGATGTAGAATTACGTTTTGTTGACGACAATAGAACTGACATTTCCTGTTGTTTTTCATGGGCGTCGGAAGCAAATTGAAAGGGGGGCTAATCAAAAGTGGGGGGGGGGGGTAAACCAACAAAAAAAAGGTAAATCCCAATTTTTAATGCCTATAAAATGTCTACATGTATATTTGCAAAAAGGGGGGGCGGGCTAAGCCCCCCCCCCCCCGGTTCTGACGCCTATGTTTTTGGATTGTAATCTCAGAGTAGTTGTTGATAGAATTTACGTTTTTGTGACCTGTGACTTGCATGATATCTGTAGGCGCAATGTTTTCCCTCCTGAGTTTTTGAACGCAGTATTTTCTTGTACTGGTATTTGTAAGTCTTTTTCCAGATTCTGAAAGTTTTGGACACTTTTCAATCATATATATTACTCAAAATTTTTCAATTTTATTCATCCCAAACCTTTGTTTCGTAAACCATTTACCGCTTCGTGTGTCAGAAAAAGGAATTGTTCGTGTAGCTATATAGAAAGGTTCATCTGGGTCCGAAAAACCCTGGGCTCAGATGCTGGCGTACTTTTTGTAAACTTCTTCCAGGTTGTTTTCATTCAGATTAGGGACCGAAAATATTTGTCGAAGACTTATCTAGTGTCACGCGTGTTTACATCGGTGCGGGTTTTGGGTCCGTGTAACACTTAACAATTCAAAATTCTAAAATGTTTTTGTGTATTAGAATGTTAATATATTGGTTCAAATTTCTAAAATTCAAAAACTCATACTGGTTAGGTATATTGAAATTTAATATTTTAAGTTCAAATATCTAAATTATCAAATTTCCAAACAGGTTTGAAAAATTTATGTTTTACATTTTTACCATAAATGTTTAAAATTTAAATTTCCAAAAACTATTTTTTATTTTAAACTTTTGAGTTTTTAATCTACTGTTTGTTCAGAAAGTTTACGCTTAACTATCCAAAATTCAGTAACATATTTTGTCTTTAAATTTACTTCAAACTTCTAAATTTCAACTTTCAAAACGTTCTATAGATTTTTAGAAATTTAGAACTTTGATTCAAACACTCAAATTTTCAATATTCTACAACATATTTTACGTTTTGAGTTTTTAGCCTTTTACTTCAAATATTTGAAATATCAAATTCCAAACCTTGTTTGGATTTTGAAACAATAAATACAAAAAATCTTTTGGTCAATCAGGAGAGCTTTTAGATAGTTAAAATATTGAACTAGTATATACTCAAAATTCAACTCGGGTTTGGAAATTTGATATTTTGGATATTTAAAGTAAAATTCTAAAACTCGGTGTTTCGGTTATTTGAAATTTGAATGTTTGAACCAAAATACCTAATTTCAAAAACTCAAAACTTTTTAAAAGTTGAGATTTAGAAGTTTGAATAAATTTAAAATAATTAAAAGACGAAAATGTTGCTTAACTTAAGATTGTAAAGCGTAAATTTTCTGAACAAACGGTAGATTAAAAACTCAAAAGTTTTAAATACAAAAAATGTTTTGGGGACTTTGACTTTATTTTGAATATTTAAGTAAGATTGTAAACCTGTTTGGAAATTTATTAATTTAGATTTTTGATCTAAAATATTTAGATTTCAATATACCAAATCAGTTTGAGTTTTTGAAATTTAGAAATCTGAACTATTATATTCACATCCAAAACTCTAAATCATTTTGGTCTGTCTTTCAAAATGCTGTAAATATTCAGTGCCATCAGGATTTTTTGTAGGGATGCCGATATTGAATTTCCGATGAGCTGATATTCGATATTGAGAGAAAAGTGTGTGAAGCAAATAAAAACACAAGAAATCTGGAAAAGGAACTGAATGAGGTGAGAGATTTAGCACAGTTTGCCACAGTAAAGTCAAATTACAATGAACAGTATAGTCGAAAAAATAACTTCAAATTACGGTGTTAAAGAGACAAGATGAGGACATCATTGAGGTTGTCAAATCCACATTAATGGAGAAGGGGGGAGTTGAAATTGATGAAAATGCTATAGGGCAGTACATCGGATCCCAGGATCAAAAACCAATTCTCCAAGGCCTATTCTAATAAAAATGAAGAACAACGACAAAAAGGCGCACATCATGCGGCATCGATCGGAGGTAAAAAGATGCTCCTGGAAATGTTCGACTGGGGGACGATGTCACGAAGGAAAATAGTGAACTGATGCACGATTTTTAGATAATGAAGGCATTACATCTGCTTGGTATTTTAACGGATCTGTATACGCAAAAGTGAAGGACAAACGTGTGAAATTCGACATCCTGGACGATATTGACCATAAGGTAAAGAATATTAAAAAAAGCCGGGATTAAAAACTCTTACCATATTCTCTCCGCCATTAGTAGCAGAATGCGTTTCCGGTCATAACTTGCGTTACAAAAAAAACCCAAACGTGACTACAACACACCTATCACGGTAGTCAGCTTGGTTAACATTTGAACTTTTTTTAAAGCAATAAGTTAATTTTTCTGTTATTGTTATATTGTAGCTCTTACTTTCCTCTTTCTTCCTCTCTTTCTTTCATCATGAGTTCCGACTGTTCGTGTCCATTGGTCCGGTTGGTCCGGTGGGTATCAACTTGTAAACGTTTTTCAAATGGTTAAGATTATTTCAGTAAACTGTCAAGGTTTAGGTGATATTGCCAAGCGCAAGGATGTTTTTCATTACTTAAGAGCCTTAAATTATAACATTTACTGTTTGCAAGATACACATTTTTCGTGTGATATTGAAAACGAAGTAAGAAATTTATGGGGTTACCAATGCTTTTTTAGCTAACTCACAAACTCTAGGGGAGTGGCAATTCTAGTTAACAACAACTTTGATTTTAAACCTTTAACAGAAAAGGGCGACCTTGAAGGAAACTTTATTTTACTTAAAGCATCTGTAGAGGGCCATGAGGTATTGATATGTAACATTTATGGTCCAAATAATGATACACCACTTTTCTTTGAAAATTTACAAAAATATATTGATATATGCAATGTAGAAATATTATTTTGTGTGGAGATTTCAATTAAGTTTTGAATCCAGATTTGGACTATTATAATTATAAATCTGTCAATAATCCAAAGGCAAGAGAAAAAGTTTTGGAAATAATAGAAAATAATTGTTATATTGACCCTTTTAGACAGCTTCACGAAAAAGGCGATATTCTTGGAGAAAAAAAATCCCTTAAGCAAAGCCGTTTAGATTTTTTTTTAATATCTGAAACCCTTTTGTCAGGATTGGAAAAATGCTCTATAGATACTAGTTATAGATCAGACCATTCCATAATATCCTTTTCTATAGCTTTTAATGAATTTAAGAAAGGTAGGGGGTTATGGAAGTTTAATAACTCTCTACTTCATGATGAAAATTACTTAGATTGCATTAAAAATGTAATTTTAGAGGTTAAAAAAACAGTATGCAATCCCAGTATATAACTTTGAAAAATAGATAATATTCCAATTAATTTTTATTTCACTGTTAATGATCAGCTATTTTTAGAAACTCTGCTTTTAGAGATAAGAGGTAAAACTATTTCATATGCATCATATATCAAAAAGAAAAAAAGAAAACAAAGAGAAAATTTTAATAGAAAGTATCAAACTATTAGAAGAAAATGTTGAAAATAATATTGATGAATTATATAGTAAAAAGCAAGAATTGGAGAACATTAGAAAGCATAAATTGCAAGGTAATTATGTTCCCCAACGAAGTTGGGGAACATATTGTTTTTTCTCTGTTTCTTATTATGTTCCCCAAACAAGTTGGGGAACATATTGTTTTTACTCTGTTTCTTATTATTATTATTATGTTCCCCAAACGAAGTTGGGGAACATATTGTTTTTACTCTGTTTCTTATTATTATTAGGTCTTTCCACCTTTCTGTGGAAAGACCTATTGATTTTCTTCTGTTTCTTATTATTATTCTTCTTCCGCTGATTTTTTATTTGGACATTTATCGAAAAGACTTTTTGTTCATCGTAAAGGTCATTAAAAATTTAAAAAATTTTACCCAACGCGTATGAACTATGACCGCTTTCAAAGTTATTGCCCCTTTCGCAAGAAATGCTTGTTATCGCTACTCCTTCGAAACCGTTAACCGTAGAAATATGAAACCTTCACTAAAATCTTCGACTAATTGAG
>NW_026929012.1:0-36102 GCF_032062105.1 Saccostrea cuccullata | reverse complement strand
AAAAATTTAATTTTCAAAATTCCATAAGCACACAACTCTCTAGTATCTTCATCAAAAAACTCTTTTCTTAAAATTGATTGATTGTGTGTTGTTTTAGGTCCCATTCGAGAATATTTTACTGATACTGATATAGCGACGTCACCGGTGAAGTTCTTCAAATTTTGACCTTTACTCGGCACTCATGACCATTGAACAGTGAGGGATCTTTCACGTGCCAACGTCTACCATGTAACGGGGCCTCGGTTTTTAAGGTCTCATCCGAAGGATCCGCAACTTTCACTTCGAGATGAAATCCTCATCTCTCACATTTTTATACCCCCCGCTTGAAAATGGGGAGGTTATACTGTAATCGGTATGTCCGTCCGTCCGTCTGTCTTTACTCTTTGGGATACCAATCTCTTATCTGCAACTTCTCTCATACCACTGAACGAAATTTGATGAAACTTTCACAAAAGGTTTCAATCTCTCACCAGAGGGCGTTTTACGCGTCCGCTCCAAGCGGAGCGCGCCCTCTGGTGAGAGATTGAAAAGGTTTATTACATATTGCCATTGTGCACCTCCTATTTTACTTTTTGATCCGACACATATTTTGGGTTTACTACAGCAAAACATAGACACTGCCATTTTATACATATGGGAGGCGGGGGTATCATTTAGTGAGCTCATTGCTCACAGTAGCTCTAGTTTATTTTTTATTTAATTGTTTACCTTGAATTAAATGCCCTCAAAAAGAGTATCTAAACCAAGACGGGAAGTCCCTTTCACCTATAAAAGACAATAACATTAAATATTTAACACAGGGCATAGAATTAAAAGACAATAATAGCAACACAATTACAACTCTATGTAAAGGAGAAAGTCCGAAAACTGTCCATTCTGTGAGAGAAAGAACTGTTCGAGGCCCGAAGGGCCGAGAATAGTTTTTTCTCTCACAGAATGGACAGTTTGAGGACTTTATCCTACTTAAAACATTTTTTCTTTTGTTAACTTAATATACTGTCCCAGGTGATGGTTATGTATTTACTATGAGTACGTAATAACACATTATCAAGAGAGTGAGGGGAGAAAACAATAGTGTATTGTTTAACTTAATCGACAGTGCCAGGTAAATTTAGATTTAAATGATAGTTCCCTTGATTTCTGACCACTTCCCATGTAAAGCTTCATGAGTAAAGATTTCCTCATAGGATGAAAAAAGTAATACATATTTCTCCAAAATATTTCTACAAAAATCTCTGTAGGTATACAAATTCTGAAGTTGGTATCCAAGTTTTGACAAAAAGTATTGCAAATCTTTGTTAAAATCAGGATTTAAGGGACAATATACGAGACAATCTCTGAGATCAACGGCGGCAACCCACTTGTATGAAGCTGAGATTAAGGAACAACTAATAACAGTAAAATGGGCCTCAAATCTATTACAGTTTGATCCTACAATTGAGTCAACAATGAATAACAGCAGAAAGTAAATGAAATAATTCATGGAAATATGGGAGATTCAGATGATGGCAAGTGTATTAAAAAGATGAAAATTTGTGATCCCTGTTTGTGATTCTGCGGTGCATCTAGTGAGATTATCATTTCATCGGGAAATACACCTTTCTCTTTCAAAATTTAAATTGCTGTTGGATATGTATTTCTAAACATTCATGGAATGGATTTACCACGTCCAGCATTCATTTACAAATGTTGTGAAGAGGATAAGAAGTATTGTTTATTAAAAAACTAGGAAACTTCTGGATGTGCATGTTCTAAAATTATTATGCATCAGGAAATTACAAGTGTGTCTTTTTTCATTGGATTTTTTCATTTCCAAAGACGATATACTGTTGATCATTTCATATATAGAATAAAATGTTTGATATTTATGCATTATTGTGTATTTAATTAAAAAATTATTTGACTGTTTTCATTACTAATGAAGTTCAGAAAATATTTAGCATTACATGGATTGTTTTTAGCATAATAGATTTGGATATTTACAACCTGTACATTAAGTTACCTGTAACTGTACATTAAGTTGACAAAAAGCTGTCGATTAAGTTAAGAATTGAGAGTTTTTTCAACTTAATGTACGGTTAAAGGTGACTTAATGTACAGGTTTTAAATATCCAAATCTATTATGCTATATAATGTACTAAAAACACAAAGGATTACATAACAAAAATGTTTTAATTACAGATCTTGAACCGCTAGTCTCCTTAATTCGACTTCAAACTAAGACACGTCAAAACTGATTGACTTTGTTTAATAAAATTGATAGTCTCATTTAAATATTTATTTATGAACAATTAATTATGCAACACGCAGTCATTGTTTACGTATCACATCACCGCCGTTGTTGATATGCAGATTTGTTTTCATCATTCGATAGATACATCATGAAGGTGCTAGGTGTATTAAGTGTCTATGTGGTTTTTGTACAACTAAGCATATGGGAGACGGCGGATACCATTTTGCCACCCCATCAGTTCAATGGTAAGTATCATATAATCTTAAGGAGTGTTTATCATAATCCCAACGTGTAAGTATCAGAATATGGGTGAGTAAGATAGGGAGGATATCAATCCTTTCTCTCACTTGTAAATTAAATCTGTCGGTAGGTAGTACTATGACTAACATGTTTTTGATACGATTCGTTTAGTTGAATTGATTTATAGTCCGGAATCTTAACATGTTTGTTATAACAAGCAGCCGGAAAAATAATTTCAATTGTTAAACCATTAAATCACGAAAAAAATGTTTGAAAAAACCTAACTTCATGATGTTGAATGCGGAAGTAGTTAAATAGTACGAAATTAATTTGTCAACCAAATTAATTGCCACATTCATTCGGAGTACTACTAATATGCAGCAAAGCAGATTTGAAACTTTAACAAGGTCAAACTATAGAGAAAAGGTTTGATGGATTTCTTTCTTAGTGTCCTTGATAAAATTTGTTTTTTAAGAGAGAGAGAGAACATACAATATTAGCACTACTACTTAAATACCAATAACTAGTTTACATTTACAATATCTCAAAATAGCAGTACTATAAATGTTAAAAGAAAACATAGAAAGATAATAGAGAAGGGATCGAAATCTTAAAATATGATTTTGGATCTTCTATAAACTTGTAAATGTTGTTTTTTTTCCCATAAAAATATAGTAAGGATATTGTGAAGTTTGAGGAAAAGAATATTTTGTGCGAACCTTTTAGGTTGATACAATATAAAAGAAAGTGTACAAGCGTTCAATAGAAAGAAATGAATGAGTGCTAAGTATACAGTTAATTCTCGATAAACCGCCACCTTTTGTGATTTAGAAATCTTGGCGGTATAACGAATTTGGCGATGAATTGAATTTTCCATATTTTAGGAAATAAGACGTAGAGTTATCGTTCTTGAAAATACCATTTAACGAATTTGGCGATGAATTGAATTTTCCATATTTTAGGAAATAAAACGTAGAGTTATCGTTCTTGAAAATACCATTTAGCGTTTCTATTCTTATTATCACATGTACATGTATATATAAACATATTTCTAAATTTGAAAATACTTCAAGTGATTTTTTTATGTGCAATTTCGCTAAAACAAAATATTCAGTTATGAAATTAAGAAAAGTACATGTATATGTAAATCTGCACGTCTGATATTGAAAAAAAATGCTGGGTCGATCGTCGTGGTATATTGCCTATAGTACATTAAATAAGTTCTTGAATAAATTCATTGTTTATGAAATCATTGTTAATGAAACGTTCACAATTTCTGACTTATAATTATTTTTTAAGCAAACTTTGCATTGTTTTTAAAAGCAAAGATCATCAAAATAATATCGTTATCGGCGTACTTTACAACGACCACTTTCATGGCGATGCCTTGACTAAATGATTTTATTAAACAGTAAACAAAATTATTCTAACGGTTCATGTTAAAATCATTGTTTACTTAATTGCATGTACCTTGACTGGTTTTGCATGCTTAACAACAGGGATAGCGTCAACCAATAAGCCGCGCTTCACTGACCACATGCACCTGTGGCGGTATTATCGAGATAATTGACACTTAAAAATGGACGTTTGTTGTGAAAACAGGGTGGCGGATGGCGGTATGCGAATTTGGCGTTATAAAGAGAATTTTATATAGCAAGAAAAACGTTCTTGGGAAATCATGGCGGTATTGCGAAAATGGCGATGAATCGAATGGCGATAATTCGAGAATTGACTGTATATACATATTTACTTTTTTGAGTGCAATTATATTATTAAATTAAATATCTCTATTTTATATCGTGACCATTTAGAATGAAAAAAGAAATTCAACAAGCTTAGCTTGATAGAAGTATGGTATTTAAACACGCAATCATTACATTGTATTTTTTAAATTTTAGTTCGGGTTCCACGAGTATTTCCAGAACCTACAAACCCTTATGCATCAATTTTAATGCAGAAGATGGCATGTGGAATATGTAGAAAGATGACTGAGAAATCTCTTAAACCTAATAATTGTGATTTCTATTGCCTCTCTACTGTTCAAGGAAAGTATCGTCCACTTACTTCTTTGCAAAAGTTGTCTCCATTCACAACGTCAGACAACGGTCAACAAGTATTTGGAATTCCAAAAGTAATAAATGAAAGTCAAACCGTCCCCTCTGTCATTCCTTTAAATGGCTTAAACCAACTTAATTCTTCCTTAAACAACGTTAATGTGCAAAACTTTGTTTCAGCTGTAGCAAATAGAAACGGTAAAAATACTTAAGTGGCAAACTACTAGTATCTAAGAGTTCATTTTTGTTATTTTTTTTTATTTTTGCTTTGTTTCATTTACGGTACAGTATATTAATATTATTAATGTCATTTCTTAGTATCTGATGTACATTTTTATGACATCATATCTTCTTTGTATAATCTTTACCACTGCATATAGAAGGCAAAGAGTTTCTGTTCAAACAATCGTTACCATTAATACATGAATTAACGTACAAATAATTGTTGACTTTAATTTTTAATGCAATTAAATTCTTAATTATTCTGTTTAGGATATCTAACAAACTGTTTGAGTATTCAATGAACTTTTGTGAGAAGCGCTGACTTTTACAGTTGACAGCTTACTTTAACACTGGAACAATGTACGGAATCTCTTTTACGATAATAAATATTTAGCGCAACATTTAATTCAACGAAAATAACCGGTTATTTCAAAGCACGAATCAGTTGTCCGTAAAGAGAAGCGACAGTTATTGTTCTAATTCGTTTCACTCAAACGAACATAAATTATTTACAATCAAAACAAGAACACTTGTCTATATAGGAATGGAAGCGCTTGCTTGCCAGTATTTATTAGACGTATACATTTACAAAACACAAGTCTTCAATGGTACCGACTCTCTACCTTCCTTCTACAATATATCAAAAAATAATTAATCACACATCACAGTACAAAATGCATTTTAACACAATGCTTTTATATGTCCTCACTTCACTGATTAAAAACATAATTTAATGCATGTATGAACCCAATTATGCTTCCCTCGCCGCCCAGGAAAAACCATAGATAAACATCGATTTACGTATGTTGAAAAAGACTATGGAAACCTGTAAGTCCGCAGCAATTGCGAGGTAAACAAAATGAATGGCGGACTCATTCTCACAATCTTACGTAAGTGTCATAAATTATAATGTACAATTAGTCGAATAGTTTAAGTAAAACCTATGCAAACCTATGCAAAATAAATGTAAGTTAGAACTATCTGTAAACACATTTCGACTATATGTAGCTATTATGTTCCATTTTACATAAAATTATCTAGAGCGACTTAGCAAATTGTTTTCCATCTTTGACAATTAATCTCTTGTGTACAAAACTTTTAATTTTCTTGTGATGAAAACATTTTTTTTAACTTTCTTTATAAAACAAAATACAAGTAAAAGGGTGAAGTAAGAGGGTGGGTGGGTGGGTGTGAATGTCGCAAAGCAAAGCCTTCGAATGAGTTAAAAGCGTGATTGAATTGAATACCTGTTCACCTGTTCTACAGGTATCGACCTTTAAATACTGACCAATAGCTACTGTCGCTTTTATAAGCACATAATAAATAAATTAAAGCACGTGTTCCTAGTACATATGATAAATTAATCTCCCATACACTCAACTCCCGTCCTTCCCATACTAGTGCCCCTTAAAACATTAGGGGCACTACATAGGACCACAAGGCTTTCTTATCAATTCTGTACCTCAGTACATGATAAAGGTTTGAATGTCAAAGTAAACCGTCAACTGTAAAAGTCGGTGCTTCTCGCAAAAGTCCATTGGTAGATCCGTTTTTTCAACTCTTTATACAAAAACTTGTCCCCCGACTTTTAAACATCATTGACAATTGAGATGGAACTCGTAACTGAACTTACCTTGTAAATGGTCATTATTTACACACTGAAAAGTCAACATGTTGATGAAACATGAATATGAATGGTATTGTCAGCAAATGAAATTTATCATTAGGTTAATGCTGATTGAACATTGACGTTTTTCATACTACATGTAATTGTTTGGCCATTAAATACACACTAAATTGTGCTAAATTACACTTAATTGTCGACGGATTTTTTGGTTACTTCCCGATCATGACAAGGAGCACACGGAGAGTGTGACCGGTCAGCAGGGGATGCTCCTCCTCCATGGCACCTAATTCCACCTCTGATGTGTTGAAGGTTCATGTCTGCTTTGGTCTTGATGAGTTATGTTTAAATTAACTTTTAAGATTGAATACTGTATTTTATTTCCATATACTTCACTCTAAAAAGATAAAACATACTATCTTAAATTCCACATAAATACTTTTGAGATAAAATATTCTGTAAGCATATGTATATATACGTATTAAAAATGTAGAGCAATCAGTGAGTATTGGTTGATTGGTGCAATTAAGAAAAATTGTTACACAAGACCAATCCGTATGTATTCACTATCTTGATGGTCTTCACGAATTTGTGCATCTTAGAATATGGAGTCCTCTTTTTCATGTACCCTTGCAGCTGGTAAAAGACCAGCTTAAAATAGGTTATATATTTATTAATTTATATAAAATATTAACCAGAAGATCACATCCTGTGCTGCATAAAAAATCTCAGGATTCCGATTATGAATATTTTTTTATCAAATATTTCATAAATTAAACCAAAAAATAAAATCAAATTGTCTGAAATGTCTTAAACAAGGTAAACTTGCTTGCACATGCACTGGTAGTTAAATTTGAAATAAATAAAATCAATTAAAAAATGCATTTCATTAAATAAACCTAAATGACATGCAATTATTTTAGTTATCCCCTATACCTTCTCAGTGCTGCATAATTTATTTAAGGAATGAATTTAATAGCTACCCATTTTATACGGTATAAACTGGGTTGGGGCAGTTTACGCTTTATAAACCGCGAAGCGGTTTATAAAAAAGCGTAAACTGTTCCAACCCAGTTTATACCGTATAAAATGGGTAGCTATTAAATTCATTGCTTATAATTTAATTTTCATTCATTTGATGTAAGAAAAAAAGATGATTTTTCTAACAAAATGACTTCAATTTGTACGAAATTTGAATGTAACGTCAGGCGGATTGATACGTTTTTGACGTAAGTCATTGTGACGTAGGCAACCCATTTTATACGATATGAAATAAATTTTTTATCCAATCAAATACAGCGTTACAAACAGAATTAAATTATTCATATATGTTTAAAATGTTGATATGAAAAAGATCAACAACATTAAAATGCATTTACCTTCAAGGACACAGGAGGGCATGATTCATCATATTCGTGGTAGTTGTTTCGGCTTCGCACGTATAAAGATGCTTTCGGGTCCTAGGATTGATGATTCAATGTAATCAATGTCAAAGTAGCGTAGTGTTTCATCGATTAGATAATTCAATGATCACTGGTAAAAAAATCATAAATCTTGTTCATCTTTGACTAAATTATGCATGTAAGTATTGCAATTTTATTGAGTTTCTGTTGCTTCATTAAAACAGGATGGTAAGTTTCGAATGCAAGCATTATTTAAAAGTTGTTATATACAATGTAAATATGCAATAATTTATAGATTTTTGAATTTATTATTATAAAAATAAAACCTTTGAAATAAAGATTCTGTGAAAGTTCTTTAAATTTCACTCAGTGATATAAGAGGAGTTGCGGATAAGAGATGGGTACCCTAAAGCGTAACAGACGGACGGACGGACGGACATACCGATTACTATATATCCCCCACCCCCGCTTTTCAAGCGGGGGTATAATAAAATACATAAATACTAAAAATAATTTACACAAGTTTGAAGTGTTGGTTCTTGTAGTTATCGATGATATTAACTCTTTAATTAATTTGTTTTCTATCATATAATGTTTTTAGATGGGTGTGTGAACTGGCTCTTTCCAGGGTCGTGTATGAACGGCTATATAACTAATAAACTAGAGGTACTGTGAGCAATGAGCTATCTAAATGATACCCCCCGCCTTCCATATGAATATATTAGCAGTGTCCATGTTTTGTTGTGGGAAACCCAAAATATGTGTCAGATCAAAAAATAAAATAGGATATGCACAATGGCAATATATGTAATAAACACTCATCAAATTTCATTCAGTGGTATGAGAGGAGTTGCTGATAAGAGATGGGTACCCCAAAGCGTAATAGACGGACGGACATAACGATTACTATATACCCTCCCACTTTTAAAGCGGGGGGTATAAAAAACATACACATAAAATTATAAGTACTCTTCAAAAAAGAAATGGATGGTAGGAACAATACCCTGAAAAATGTAAGAAAGTTTTGTCAACCATTTTAGTAGATGGATATATGATTCATTCGAGTAAAATGCGTTATTTTTTTAACGCAAATTTTGTTAACTGCAGCTATTCTACAAATCTCACAGACAAAAGGACATGATTTTACAAAATGCTAAAAAAATCATCTCAATTCTGATTTATTGGTTTCTGATGCAATTCCTTCAGCACCATATGTAACCTATTAAACATATACCATTAACAAGGAAAACCCGTTGTTTACAAAAAATATGGCAGGACACGTGTGACATCACCAGCACAGGATCGTTCCAAAGGATTACGTAGATTTCATGCATGTTTCAAAACGACGTCATCTACGGCATTAGCTATCCCTGAACTGCACAGAACATCTAACAAGACCCTTTGCAGTTGACTACGGAATGCTGGAATTATTGCAAGAGTACTATTCAAGCCACATTCTGAACCCAAAACAATCCATATATCGACTTCAAAGATCCCAGATCAACTGAGTATGACTACAGCAACATCACTGAACATTTCGTTTAGCTACTAGTTCACGATGTTAATCGGAAAGCCTGTTATAAGTTTAAGAGTACGTTGGCTTCGTAATGCACATTATAGACAGTAGTTTTTATGACATGGTCGGTAAACGGTATTACATAAAAGTAAGACTGATCTGGTTCATATTCAAAGGACTTTGATGGAAAAAGGTACTCTAGCAGTGTTAAATTCTTCCTGTAAATGCCTTTTCAATTTTGCAGCATCCTGGAGCCGTATTTCAATCTAACAATAGACAGCCACATACAGCTCGTTTGACAGTCATGTTCTTGCAAAACAATAGCAACCTGTTATTGTCTTAGTCATCTGAACGCCAAATTTAAACCAAATAGAGCAAGCACTGATTGCCATGATTTGTTAAAGACAATCGCATCCCCAGACTCTGCTACATATGACCAAAGCTCTACATTTGGAATGGGAGAGTATTCCTGTATATTTTTATTACATACCTTTTCTACCATTAGATACCGTTTAGTCTATCATTTGTGCCTGTGGAGGGGGGCATAATAGATACAACGTATTGCTCTTTAATGATCTTGAACTGTCTATGACTTTAAAATCCTTGAGTGACATTTAGATTGTATCCCTATTGTGAACCACATTTCTGTATTATCAATACATCATTTTACTAAAAAATCTTTATGTTCAATGTGTCACTAAAATTCTGGGTTTTTTTTTCTTTTTTCTTTTGAAGAGTATATTTTGATGAACGGTAGTTTATACGAAAATAAGGTTTAATTAATGGAATGCATTTTTTAAATTTAACTACCATGTGCAAGCAAATATACCTTGTTTAAGACATTCAGACAACTTATTTTTATTTTTTTAATTTAATTTATGAAATATTTAGTAAAACATATTCATAATCGAAATCCTGATATTTTTTATGCAGCCCAAGACATTATCTTCTGGTTAATATTTTGTATAAATTAAGAAATATATAAGCTTATTTTAAACTGTTCTTTTACCAGCTGCAGGTAAACTTAAAAAAAGAGGACTCCATGTTTTAGGATGCACAAACTCGTGAATGCCAACAAGATAGTGAATAAATACGGATAGGACTTGTGTAACGCTTTTTTTTTTAAATTGCACAAATCAACTAATATAGCCACTGATTGCTCTGCATTTTAATACGTATACATGGATACATGAATAAACATACGCCAAAAGAATATTTTATTTCAATTATGTTTATGTTGAATTTAAGATAGTTAATACATGTAATATAATTCGTAATAATTTGTAAGCTACATTGGTATTTAATCTTTATACAGTGGAATATATGGATCGAAATAAAATACAATATTCAAATTCAAAAGTTCATTCAGACATAACTAATCAAGAGCAAAGCAAACATGAACCTTCAAAACATCAGAGGTAGAATCAGGTGCCATGGAGGAGAACATCTTCTATCGACTTGTCCCACTCGCCGAGTGTTCCTTGTCAGGATCGGGAAGTAACAACAAAAAAATCTGTCGACAATTTAGTGTGTGTATAATGTCATAACAATTAGTATGAAAAACGCCAGTCAGAATTTAACATAATGATCAATTGTATTTGCTTACAAAATCATTGTATTGACCATAGAACTTCTAAAATGGTGTCTTTTAACGAGACTGTCGATATTTATGTTTCATCAACATGTTTTGACAATTTAGTGTGTAAATAATGACAAATTACAAGGAAAGTAAATTCACGAGTTCCATCTCAGCTTTCAATGTGTTTAAAAGTCCGGGGTCAAGTTTTTGTATATATAGATTTGAAAAAAAACCGGATCCCGAAATTGAATATTCATACAATTTGTTCGATACCATAAACAGAATAATTACAAATTTAATTGCCTTGAAGCGATAAGTAAACAATTATTTGTGCGTTAACTCATTTATTGATACTCTTCCAAAGCAAGGTAATATGTCAGCCTGATAATTACGGATGGTTGAACAGAAACATCCTTCTACATGCAGTGGTAACAAATATACAAAGAAGATATGATGTCATAAAAATGTACATCAGATACAAAGAAATAAAAATCAAAATACTGTCCCATGAATAAAATAAAGCACAAATCAAAAAAATTTACAAAAATGAATTCTTTTAGATACAAGTAGTGTGCCACTTAAGTATTTTTACCGTTTTCTACTTGCTACAGTTGAAACATCAATAAAGTTTTGCACATCAACGTTGTTTATGTAAGACTCAAGTTGGTTTTTAAAGCCATTTACAGGAATGACAGAGGGGAAGGTTTGACTTTCATTTATTACTTTTGGAATTCCAAATACTTGTTGATCGTTGTCTGACGTTGTGAATGGAGATAACTTTTGCAAAGAAGTAAGTGGGCGATACTTTCCTGGAACAGTAGAGAAGCAAAAGTAATTACAATTTTTGGTAGTCATATTTCTACATGCTTCACATGCCATCTTCTGGATTAAAATTGCTGCATAAGGGTTTTTAGGTGGTCGACGCGTTGGGGGAAACAACACTGAAATTAAAAAAATACAATATAATGATTCAGTATTTATAAACCATATTTCTATCGTCTAAAGCTTGTAATTGAATTTCTTGGTTTTTCTTTCTAAATGATCACGATATAAAATAGAGATATTTTATTTAATAAAATAATTGCACTCATATATATATATATATATATATATATATATATATATATATATATATATATATATATATATATATATATAAGCACATTTTACAACAACTCTTAAACTAACATAACTGCCCTAAGTGAAGAAATATTATATAGAAAGCACAAAGAAATTCACTTTTACATGGATACCCACTTCCGCCCCAGCCCGGGGTTGAACTCTCGACCTTCGGAATCTGTCTTCTAGCAGTGCAGGAACAGCGCGCTAGACCGCTCGGCTAGCGCGCTAGATAGCCGAGCGGTCTAGCGCGCTGTTCCTGCACTGCTAGGAGACAGATTCCGAAGGTCGAGAGTTCAACCGCGGGCTGGGGCGGAAGTGGGTATCCATGTAAAAGTGAATTTCTTTGTGCTTTCTATATATATATATATATAATATGTACTTAGTATTCATTAATTTCTTTCTGTTGAACGCTTGTACACTTTCTTTTATACTGTATCAACCTAGAAGGTTCACACAAAAAATTCTTTTCCTCTAACTTCACAATATCCTTACTATATTTTTATGGAAAAAAAAAACAACATTTACAAGTTTATAAAAGATCCAAAATCATATTTTAAGATTTCGATTCCTTCTCTATTATCTTTCTATGTTTTCTTTTAACATTTATAGTACTGCTATTTTGAGATATTGTAAATGTAAACTAGTGATTGGTATTTAAGTAGTTATGCTACTATTATATGTTCTGTCTCTCTCTCTCTCTCTCTTAAAAAAAACAAAGAAGATCGGCGCATTTTGCGTGTGATCTGCAGGAATCATTTGTACGAAACATTTATGGTTTAAATGTCTATGATTTGGTTGGGTGAACATAGCTGGTCATATTTTACAAAAATTTTTCATTTAGTTTGAAAGACTTTGTGAGATTGTAACATTTATGTCCGTTTATCATAGTGGCTACCATAACATAATAACATTTCACACAAAAAAAAATAAACACCTAAAATATTTAATGCATAGATGCATGATACGTGTACATGTACCATTTTGTACCAAATGTCTGACACTACTGAACTTAAAATTCCCTGATATTCTGAAAAATCTCTGATAAACTCTGTTACCCACTGTTTAAGTTCTGATTTTCTCTGTAAAAGCACTGTACACCCACTGTACAAAATCCCTGTACCTACTGTCATCCTCGGTAAATCACAGTACAAACTCACTGTTATTTTTTGTACATCCCTGTACATTACTGTACGCCCCCACTGTACAGCACAGTACACCACTGTCTGTCATTGTACGCCTCCACGGTACAACACTGTACATCACAGACGCGTACAGTACTCAATCTCTGTACAGCACAGTACACTACTGTTGATCACTGCACGCATCCCAGACTGGCACTGTACATCACTGAAGTTCAATGTACGCATCCCAGTTTGACACTGTACATCACTGAACCATACTGTGATTTTTTTTAGACTTGTTTAACTTCTGTAGTTCTTAAATTTTACAATTTTTTAACTTCACTAATTGATTTTGAGAGTGAGAATTTTGTGCTGATAAGTGCACGTACGTAGTATACACTAATGCCATGTATAAAAAGTATTAAAAAAGTCGAATTATTGATTATACGTAATATCATAATAATATTAAATAATTATGATTTCTCTAGTCTTAAAGTTTTGAATTGACCGATCAATTAAATTAAAAATATCTTCTCTTTTATTTACCGGGAATTTGATTTAAAAGAAAGATTATTAAATTTAAAATTAATATTTTATTAAGGCATATCTACTATCATCTGTAATTACTGTACATTGTTTTAGTTGATCATATGTTGTGTCAACTCCATGACCATATGGAGAGTGAAATAATACATTGTTATTCATCTAAGATTAATTTGAAAAAAGCTGGAAAAAAAAATAAATATAGTACCAGCATTGTACCATATATTTTTTTTATTTTGGTTTACTGTGAGTCGGAAAATTCAAACAATAGATCGAGTGTAAAATTACTCTTTTTGTTTCTTCTTTCATTAATTGAGTTGAGAGTAACAAAAGAAAATTAATTTTTGAAAATAAATCATAATTACATTTAGTGAATTCCTGATAGTAAAATGTCCACATTGGCCCAGGCGCCCAGGTCCAATGGGGGAAAGGGGGATCTACTGGTAAATGGTAATAAATGTCAATCTGGAACTAGTGGATATATATTACATCTACATTAAATAAGTAAACTTTTATTTTACTCTGAAAAATCAGTTCATATACATTTGTATTTAATAGGATCAGCTGTACAAGCCACATCTGCAGGATATGACGCAAAATCTTAGCTTAGCTAATAATTTACGAATTACGTGCATATTTGTTTAAGAAATGCATTCACCGTTATTAAAGACATATTTCACTGGTCAAAATGGTTGGAAAAATATGTAATAAATATTATGCTCAATGTGTAAATCCCTAACGTTATTCAGAAAACTACATTAGTATTCGGCATTCAGACATTTGGAATTAAAATCGAGATAGGTGAGAAATGTGGCTGAGAAAAAGTGAAGATTGAAGAACAAATTTCGGACAACTCGGATAAGCCATCAAGTTGTTTGCAATTGGGACAAGATTAAAACATTTAGTTGGTTGAAATTTTTAATTGAATAATATACATATTTTATCAACAAACTTTGTATCGTGTCGTATCCTATTTTCGACCATATTGTATTATTACCGACCTATTTGTCCCATTCTGCACGGTAGAACATAATTTGTTTTGTTTGCTAAACTTGGAAAATACTTTTGAAGCACAACTGTAATGAAAATACCCAAAATTATTCATTCAACGGAATTCCCCCGATGGTTTTAGTTCGTTGTCAGAATTTCTAGTCTTTTCACTAATGCACATTTTATCTGTTGATTAATTAAAGCCGTAATCAGTTAATTACAAAGATTTTTTGATGACATTTTTCCGAAAGAAATTTAAGATCTCTGTCAACGATATGCATGAATATTGAAATGAATGGGATGATTAAACGAAATTTTTTCTTCCATAAAAATGACCACTTTCTTACAGATTTTTACTGAAAAATGCTACGTAATTTCATTGATTTTTTGTGGAAATACACAACTACTGACAGATGGGTTCAACCAATGAATAAATGTATTTGCTACCAAAATATGCAACTTGTTAATTTTTTTTTTTTTTGAAAGGAAGACAATCGTATTTTTATTGTTTGGGAATATACAATGGATATTTATAGCCAATACTGATTTGGCATTGATACTATATTCAGGGCGAAAACATAAGACGTTAATATTTTTGTAAAGAAAACTACACCCTTTCCATTTTACGGCATATTAATAAAATAGTTACACAAAACTGCAATATGGGTTATATCATTTTATTTATAGACACATATGCTAACATTTTAAGTCCATATTTGCTTAGATTCTACAAAGTTTGCAATAAATTTTTTTAATAAATAACATCTAAATAGCTCGAAAAAACAATACGCCAGGATATTATATACCACGTATCCTGTAGAATTTCATGAGAAAAAAACGGATAAAAGTTAACTATTAAAATAATTTTCTATTAAAAATCCTTGATCCGCGCCTTTTCTTTCACATGCTGACGCACTCGGGTAGAACCAAGGTAGGTTCTTGTATATCGCATGTTATTCGCTATGGTCAGTTTAACAATAGACCCTAATTGCCTTTTGTTCTGGGCTCGCGTCTCACCAGTGATGTAAGTTGCAAATATACAAACTATCTAACCACTCAGAACAAGGTGGAAATTTCACAAATCTCTATACATCACACCAATCATAACTTTTTAATAAATAGAAAAAAAAATGTTTGAATTGAAAACTGCAGTACATAGATATTGTACTAGAGACACAATGCATAAACTGATAAAAATTGGAAAAAAAGTACATGTATACTAAATCAAATAACAAAAATTGAATTAATCCAGAGAGAGAGAGAGAGAATAAGAGAGAGAAGTGCAGAGAGAAAAAGAAAAAATCATAAGAATAAAACACACAGAGAAAGAGTGAAAAAGAGGATAGATGATACATCAATAAACAATAATGGATCATACATTAAGTAATTACAAAGTAGTATTTTGTCAAAAGTTATTGGAAACTTGAGATACATGTGCAGTCTTAATTAAGTTCATCCACATCAAATAGGCCTAATAGGAAGTCCTTCAAATGGGGGAGTGGGGGAGGGGGTTGTTGATTCATAAGATGTAAATACGGCATATTCATGAAAATAATATCGTTTTAAGTAAGTTCGAAGAAAAAATTCATTCAAAATCGCGCCAAAAAATGGATTTAATAATATATTGAATGAGTAAATAACATGTAATATTTGAGTTTTATCGATGTGTTAGTAAATAAATATTTTGTTGATTGAAGCAGTTTTTCCAGTTTGTCAGCATCGGTTATCTTTCCTATTAAGGATTTTTGGGGGTATGTTTTCCTCCTTAAATGCGTCCAGATCACAATACCCATAAGTGCAGACTCTTGGATAAAATTATCACAATAGTAAATAATTTCTATGTGTATGTTTTAAATTTGCGTTGAGAGAATCAGTATCGCACGTCGGAGCAAAAAAATATGCTTAGGAGCTACAGACAGACACGGGCCCTTGTCGCATAATATTCGTTCCGGGTGTTTCGCGTTCCGGTCGGAACCTTAAAATCATAATATTGGTTCCGGATTTTACTGTAATATAGGTTCCGGCCATGAGTTCAATCTTTGAATCGCGGTAGGGGTCTGTCCAGATTTCATTCCACATTGAGTCATGGAAGTAGCGGGTTTTTTTTCTTGAGGATTTAGCATGACGCAGCGACATTCTACATGTATTTTCGTGCATCGCACAATGTTTTGTTCTTACCAATTTTAAAAAATAGATGAATAAATAGCCTGATGATACTCTTTCTGATACATATGACTTTGGTCGCATTATAAGGCTTTGTTTATCTTATGTATACAAATCGGTTATCTACAACTCAATTCCTTTTGTTTATTTAGTGCATGCCAGGTGTGAATCTCTCGCTTCAATGCACGCAAACCCGTAAAGACAGGTAAAGAGCATGGTTAGGAGATAAACAATATAAGACCGGGATTACGAAAGACTAACATTTAAAGAAACACAATGTCAAAGAATTAATTAATTGATAATTTTTTTATTTCAGAATTCGATAAAAGTAAAGAACAAATATTGATAATTATATTTTACGGAATTAAATTCTCTGTTTAAATGATATTACACGTGTTGACATTTCACCAAGTCGAGGCTCAAACACGGCTTCCGTTCCTCATAACTAAAGATTTTTTTTCATAATTAGATATTATTGATGAAATGGCATGATAATAAGGTTTATATTCCATTTGAAATATGTATATGATTCACCGTTGAAGAATGTTACGTATATGGTTTATTTTCTTCTAAATTAATCTTCATACTACATGTAGGTACAGTACATGTATTTCATGATGATGTGATTTATTCTTTAATGAAATAAACATGAAAACATAAGAATATGAGAATGGTTTATTCCCTTTAATACCAAATAAGCCAAGCACGTGTAATTAATGAAAATGATAATTTTTTTAATCGTCGGAAAAAAAAAATAGTAATTGAGATATGAAAAGTAAAGACAATAATTTAATGTTAAAAGTATACACGCTATAACTTGCGCCAGTTAAAATACGATTGGAAATTGATACAATTTGTTTATCAATAAAAGTTACGAAAATACTGTAAATTACACCATTAAATTTAAACGCGTTGCAAAGTTATCAAATTATAATAATTTATTATCCTGCAAGAAAGAAAAACAGCTATTTTAAATAAATCCATCACGTGACGCCGTCGCTACTTTTAGATTGATAAACACACGTGGCGTAAAGAAAACAAGGTAGACCGTTTGAGATACTACTCACTTTTGATGTGGATACTTAATGGTACTTTATCTTTTAATGTATTTCAGTATCAACCATCTTCTCTGTTATGACGCATATTAACCTTACATTAATAATTGTTGTCAAAATGCAACATACCCCGTTGTCTGTGATTTCCCGTGGACATGTGTTTCTATATATAGGCCTACTGTTTACGCACTTCCTTTATCAATATTCATGAAAAGACTGAATTCTTAATTATGTTCCCCAAACGAAGTTGGGGAACATATTGTTTTTACTGTGTTTCTTATTATTATTATTATTATTATTATTATTATTATTCCTGGGAAAATTTTGTCCTTAAATGATCTTGTAAACTACACATCCGACTAAGGTAAAATGTTTTTAGGGTCAATAGACATGTTATGTAGATTTGCCGAACAAAGGTCATTTTGCGCGCACGTGCTTGCAAGAGCGCGCACGTGCAACATGTAAAATGACCGATTTAATTGATAAAGGCGTAACTTTTTTAATTTTTGATGAAATGCTTTGAAACTCATAATGTAAGGATATATTAGTAATATAGACAATATTATGGTCAAAATAGCAAGATCTCACGCGCATGCACGTGCGCTTTGCTCTGATTGGCTGAAACTAAAGTCTCAATATCTTTTTGTTTTTTGAGGAAATCCTTTGAAATTTTGAAATAGCCATGCATTAATATTCTACAAAATGATAAATAGAAATTATCATGAAAACACGTGCATGCACGTGCGCTGCAATCTGATTGGCTGAAAATTTAGAAAGCTATAACTCCCTTGGTTTTCAACCAAACAGGATGGGATTTGGAACATAGTTATATAAAATGGACTTCTACAAAAAGGTATGGTCACCATGCACATGCATACACGTGCGTGTATGTGAGCTGCAATCTGATTGGCTGAAACTTTAAACAGTTATAACTTCCTTGGTTTTCAACCAAACAGGATGGGATTTGGAACATAGATATATATAATGGACATCTTCAAGAAGGTATGGTCACCATGCACATGCATATATGTGCGTGTACGTGCGCTGCAATCTGATTGGCTGAAATTTTAATCAGCTATAACTCCCTTGGTTTTCAACAAAACAGGATGGGATTTAGAACATAGATAGATTTAATGGACTTCTACAAGAAGGTATGGTCACCATGCTCATGTATGCACGTGCATGCACGTGAAATGGGTAAAATCAAAAATACACTTGAATGAGCGAAATTTTTAAATACTTTTGGATTAAATACTTTAATATTTAGTATATTAAAATATATAGATTGTGTAGACAAGATGATATGGTCATTACGTACATGCATTCACATGCGCACACATGCAATGCTAAAATTTGAATGAGCACATTTCTGGGTAAACATTGTTAAAATCTCAATTGCATAGAGATTGTGTTATTAAATGAAGCTTACAGGGAATATGGCACCAAAAAGTTGGGGAGCGTTTGGGGAAGCAACGTGTACAATTAGCACTAGTTCCTAATATTCTTTAATTTTTTGTTATTACAACGACATCTATAGTACAATTTTGTGGAAAGTATTATTTTTTATTACACTTCATGTGTTTTAAATCATTAATAATTTTGTTTCACACAAAATTCGGCGTTCATATAGCGTATATGACTTTAACTGGCTCGGCTTTTTATTTAATACGATCAAGTTTAAAAAAAATCATTTTTTTCTTTTACTTTTTTTTTTTTTTTTTTTGCTATTTTTTTTTTTTAAAGGAATTAAAATGCACATTAGTGTTACCTCGAGGAATGTCCTAACCACCAACCCCTTAAGATATGTGGTAAAAAAAAATTATTTCTGCATGGGTGTTTGAATACATAAAACACAATGAAGTTGGTAAAAATATTATCGTTTTATACATGCCATTCATAGGCGTCAGAACCGGAGGGGGTGGGGGTAGGGAGGCTTAGCCCCCACTTTTTTGCAAAAATAGACATAATATAGACATCGTACATTGGGGCGTAGGTTTAACACCCCCTCACCCACCCCCCCCCCCCCCCCCACACACACACACTTTTTTCAACCGACACGTTGCAGTTGAGTTTAAAAAAGGAGAAATGGTAGTGTTTGGAAAAAATACTGGAAGAAGTTCTATCATAACCCCCCCCCCAACCCCCACGAAATAGAATTTTCGTGTTTTGACAATTGACACATTTTTTTTCCTTGTAGGATTTTTTTGTAGGTTTGATTTTTTTCTTCCCACTTCAATTTGCTTCTGACGCCAATGTCATTATGTTGAAATAATCTCAATTGCTTCGGAGAAAAATATTAAGTAAATACATGAAGGTTAAAAATGCACATTTACACAGGTACATGTAGGTTAAAGGTAAACTGCAATAATGTTCATGTAGCTACGCTACGTGTTTTAAAAATCTCATCCCTTCTCCAATTTAAAGAAAATGGAGATTATATTTCAACAGCCCCACAAAATGAAAAGTTGTTTATTAATATTCCAACATTTTGTTATGGGGAAGTTTCAATTATAACAGTTGCAAAAATGTAAAAGTTTTATTTAATTTTTAATTATTAATTTGCAAAACATGGAATAGAGTTCTATTTATTTTTTCTGGAGCATCACTGTTGTAGAAAAGAAAATTACGTAGCAGGATCATGGCATATTGTAGATGCTTGTCTGCACAAATCGTAGCAATTGAAGGTAAGACGGGACCACAATTTATAGGGAATAAAATTATATTTTTTAATTAAAATATAATACATGCAGAACAAAATTGATCCGTAGAACCAACTGGGATAGCGGAAACAAGTGTCTAAGGGGAGTGATTTTTGGGAAAACAGAAGCTAACATGGAAATACAAGTGTAAAGAAAGAATGTTTTAAAATGTTCTCATTAATACCCAAGGTCATGCAAGTCATGCAAACATGATTTATAAAACAAGCTAATTCAGAGAATCTATGTCTTCTGCATTACGGAAAAGAAGAGCATGCACGAACCGAAGGGGGGGGGGGGGGGTAAGACGGGTGTGTGTTAGGGAGTTATGGTATGACATTTCATTGCAAAATCGTAAACGCTTCTTGAGATATCGTCCATGACCAGAAATGAAAGTTTTACACCCAGAAAGAATATACAAATACATGTATATGAATTAACGATGCTGACCTTTGAAATTTTGACCTCAAAACCAATAGTTTAAAAGGCATTCCTCAGAAATGGGACATAGGGAGTTGTGGTATAAAATTCCACTTAAAGGCTTCTCTCCATATATATCGCGTGGAAACGAAAATGTTAAAAATAATTTATGAATTCATTACCTTGACCTTTCTCCTCAAAATCTTTAGGGCTTTCTTTAGGCCATAGGGAATTTTAAAAATTTCTTTCCTATAGCTCAAAGGTTTTTTGTCTGTATACCTGTATTTCGGGCTGTCTGTCTGTCTTTTCCAATTTTTGACTATGATAACTCAGACTGGAACCCAAATTATGGTCATATTTCTGGGTGACTCTTACTGAGAGTTATTTTAAAAATCTTTTGCTATTTTGAAATTTCTTTTCCAATTTGTATCGAAGATAAGTTAGCCCGGAACTAAAATTATGATCATATTTAACGTCCCGGGTTGCAATTACTGAAAGATATTTCATATATTTTAGCTACTTAGTTGTCTGTTTTCCAGTTTCTGATGAAGCTAAGTTAGCCCGGAACCAAAAATTATGCCCATAATAAACGTTCCGGGTTGCAATTACTGAAAGATATTTCATATCTATTTGCTACTTAGTTGTTTGTTTTCCAGTTTTTGACGAAGCTAAGTTAGCCCGGAACCAAAAATTATGGTCATAATAAACGTTCCGGGTTGCAATTACTGAAAGATATTTCATATATTTTAGCTACTTAGTTGTTTGTTTTCCAGATTTTGACGAAGCCAAGTTAGCCCGGAACCAAAAATTATGGTCATAATAAACGTTCCGGGTTGCAATTACTGAAAGATATTTCATATATATTTGCTACTTAGTTGTATCATTTCCAGCTTTTGACGAAGCTAAGTTAGCCCGGAACCAAAAATTATGGTCATAATAAACGTTCCGGGTTGCAATTACTGAAAGATATTTCATATATTTCTGCTACTTAGTTGTTTGTTTTCCAGTTTTTGATGAAGCTAAGTTAGCCCGGAACCAAAAATTATGCCCATAATAAACGTTCCGGGTTGCAATTACTGAAAGATATTTCATATATTTCTGCTACTTAGTTGTTTGTTTTCCGGTTTTTGATGAAGCTAAGTTAGCCCGGAACCAAAAATTATGCCCATAATAAACGTTCCCGGTTGCAATTACCGAAAGATATTTCATATATTTCTGCTACTTAGTTGTTTGTTTTCCAGTTTTTGACGAAGCTAAGTTAGCCCAGAACCAAAAAGTTTGCCCATAATAAACGTTCTGGGTTGCAATTACTGAAAGATATTTCATATATTTTAGCTACTTAGTTGTTTCATTTCGAGCTTTTGACGAAGCTAAGTTAGCCCGGAACCAAAAATTATGCTCATAATAAACGTTCCGGGTTGCAATTACTGAAAGATATTTCATATATTTTAGCTACTTAGTTGTCTGTTTTCCAGTTTCTGATGAAGCTAAGTTAGCCCGGAACCAAAAAGTATGCCCATAATAAACGTTTCGGGTTGCAATTACTGAAAGATATTTAATATCTATTTGCTATTTAGTTGTTTCATTTCCAGCTTTTGACGAAGCTAAGTTAGCCCGGAACCAAAAATTATGGTCATAATAAACGTTCCGGGTTGCAATTACTGAACTTCCTATTTCAAGTTACCATCATGTGTAGATGTAGAAGGGCGGGGGTGTTAGCTCCCCTCAGTTATTTAAAGAATTTAGTTAAAACAAGCTAATTAAATTTTGATCCACTCGCATACTCGCTACCTTTAGTGTAGCTACTAGCGAGTAAGCGAGCAAATCTAGCATCTAAAACCATATTCGAATACATGTTTTGTATAATCATATATGTGACCCCCCCCCCCCCTCCCCCCCTCAAAAAAAAAATCAGGTTTGGAGACGATTAAAGTTTTTATTTTCCTTGTTTATTAAGAACATTTCTTAGTTAGTACTTCTTTATTGGGTGTATCCCTATTCCTTTTTTTTAGAAGCATGTTTGAATTTAAGACTGATATGTTTAAGTATTTTTTTTAAAATTCATTTTAATCGATTTCTATTGAATATATCTTTAGCAGATTAGTCCATTTTTATCCAAGTTTTGTGTAAAAAAAAAAAAAAAAAAAAAAAAAGATTAAAGCCATATATGGCGTAACTGATAAAAAAATACATTTTTGAAAAATACAAAATTAAGTAAAGAAATATAGTTAATACATTTAAATTAAAGCTTTTCATACAATTCTGAACACGGAGGACACCTCGTTTCATCTAATAATACGATTTTATCTTCTCTGTAATGTGTTATTTAAATCTTTTGTATTTTCTTCCGAGTCGGAGAAAATTCCGAGAATCCAAATTAAATTGTGATATCTTTATAACGCAATTCACTTAGATTTTGTAATTTACGGAAAAGGTCTATCTTTATATAAAGTAATGATACAAATAATAAGTTCTTATAATTTTAGTCTAATAATTTTCATTGTACATACGCCATATATGGCTTTAATATAATAGAGTTGTTTGTGTACAATCTAGTTTACATTTAGCAGAAACAGAAAAACGGAGCTACATGAAAATATACAAGTAACTTTTCTTTTCATAGTTGTTTGTATTATTGGATAAGTATTTTAGAAAAGATGTAAGGCATACATGTAACATCTTTTCTTGTTCTTTGTCCAAGTTGATCAACAAACTCTCTCTTTCTCTCTCTCTCTTCCACGAAGAGGAAGTCACCTCTATAAACTTTCTTTAATTTTTTGAATATGTGTTGTTTCTCTGCTGTTTTTATTATTTACATCGGCTTAAACCAATAAACGCAGCAGATTGGTGTAGATCTTTTGAATGTATCCCCCCTATCCCTCCGTTTTTGTCCCAAGAAAAAACAATCAATTGTATATTTTTATCTACTTAGAAAGAGCTTGAATAAATCTTTTTCAATGTTTTAATCTTTAAATGCATACATGTCAATGAGCGCATTCTTATTAACTGTTCTCTCCATTTATATTTGTACAAGCATATACATATATTCACACGGTATCATGATGTTCAAAAATGGATTTAGTTCATTAAAGAAATCATTAATTTACAGTAAATAGTTGATTTATTTAAACGAAAAACATTCTTACTTGTTTTCCTGACACCAGCGTTTCTTAAAATTAAGATATGACATGTCCGCAGTCATCTTAAAGTTTTGATTAAGATTAGGAGGTCTCCTAAGATAGGATAGCTTCGATGGCCTCACTTAAGACTATAAGATATGTCGTAAGTTCGTCTTAAGAGATGTCTTAGTCCTAAGATAGCTTCATAAGCAAGCCTGCAGGTTTTCATTTTAAATTAAGATTTTACATTCCCATCGAGTTCTAGAGCGGAAATACACGTTTTATCAGAATTATAGAGAAACGTTTTCTTCTTTTCCAAATAATTTTAGTTTTTGAAAGTTCGTAAAAAAAAAAAAAACCCATTATATCTATAGGAAAAGTCATTCAAAGATTCTTTTGAAAAATCAGGTAGGCGATATAACAAACGTTCGCGGTTGCCTTCCCCACTAAGACTCCTTTGTTTGTTGAATACATTCAACAAATTGTTAATTAAAATATAGAAAATTTCATACCAAGCAAATCAAGTTTTTTGTCTATTGTTCACTGCAGGGGAAGGGGGGGGGGGGGGGGGGGGGGTGAGCAGACTTCATTATGCTATTCATATAAATAGTAAAATACAGATCTGTGTCTGTAATACATTTCTTCTTCAGTATTATTTTTACAAATGAATACAAATGTACATGTACTTTCGTTCATAAATAAAAATGAGTTGAATTTTTTTCAAAAGTTTTTAGCCGTGTCATTGAAACATTTCCAAGTTGATCATGTGCATGTTTTGTTGACATATAACATTAAAATTTAATTAAAAAAAAAAAACTTCACCTGACGAAGAAAAAAAAATCAACAAACGGGAAACAATTTTCCTTCGTATTAAATGCTTAAATTATAAATTCCCTTTTTAGATCCAGCATGCACTCGTTTCCCATTATGTTCTTGTATTTTAATTTATTAATATAATTATTTGGTTTTAAAAAAACGCAACTACATGTATGGGTGTTTAAAAAAAAATTGTAAGGAAATTAAAATATTACCTAAAATATTACCTAATAATTAAAGTATTTTATCGTAAATATAATTAATCTATCAACATTATCATCTGATCAGGGTGGTCATGTGTGCTTACGGCGATTCGATTCGCAAGACTGCGCAGTTATTCGTATCGATAGAAGCCAAGTGTGTCGTAAAACAGCACGATGGGGGTATGTCAATGTAAACAAGTTTCACACCTTCTTTTGTTTACAAAGAATCAAAATAATCAACTGGAATATATTGAAATCAGAGGCATCAATAAATATAATTATGATGTCTCTGGTAAAAATACCGCATATTCCGACTTGAAATGTAAACATATATGTTGTCTTACGATTAAATCCTGCTGAATCATTTTCGAAGGTATAAAAGAAAGAAAATTAAAATAAACAGCCAATTTTAAATATAAATAGAGAGTTTAATAGGGTGCTTGTTTGCCCGGAACGTTTTTTACGGCCGGAACCAATCTTACGCGGGCCGGAAGTTTATTATGGCCCGGAACCAATATTATAGGTATTTAGCGTTCCGGCCGGAACGCTAAGTTACCCGGAACGTATATTATGCGACACCCTGCGTGCAAGTACATGAACCCAATATGTAGAATATATTTGTTTATTTTTTTCACAAAAACTAAGCAATTAAATATTATATATATTGAACATGTTTGAGAAGAACGGTTTACTGAGGAGCTGAAGACACCGGGCCTAAGGATCAGCGAACAAGAAAGGTCCCTCACTGCTGAGTAATGTGCCGTGAAATAGATCAAAATAATAATAAAGAAAAATAATCAAACAAATAAATAATCAACAACAACAAAATATTGGTTGACGTTTGCATAAGAATAAGTAACTTTAATTACTTCCTATAGATTTGCGCATTGGTAGTTCGTCGTGGCACGATTACAAGGATCTGATGGCACGGAACTGATGGCACGGGAGCGCAAAAGATCCCTCGTTGTTTTACAGTTTAGACGTAAATTTGTAATAATTCATTGGTAATTTTAGCATTTCCTAATTGAATTTAAAGTTCTCAAAGGGTCTTGCATGTAAAAGGAAAAAAATAATATTTTATCAAATTAAAGCCGGTGAATTGCCCGGGGCCATCAGTTTCGTGCCATCAGATCCCTGCATTATTATAATCAAACGTGCCATGACCGATTTTAGGGGATCACGGTTGAATTTCATATTTAAACACTCAAGGAAACCTTGATTGTTTTGGGGGAGGGGGGCAATCGCGCGACATTATTAAAGATGCATGAAACTTTTTGACAATATCAATAATGGGTATTGGATTTTCTTCTCTATATTTTCTTTCTTCTTTTTTTTAATCTTTTTAAAATATCATATCAAAGGAGGGGATGTCAAATATCAACATTTCTCATTGATGATAGATTGCACGAAGTTTGATTCGTAAAAAAAAAATAACTAAAATATTTTTTTTTACGTTTACAGAGATATATTATGGGACTTGTTGAAATTTGTAAGGCACTATGATAGTGCTATAAGCTAGTATTTAGACTGACAGAGTAAATAATATTTTTGAATACCCGGTATAAAAAATGTAAGCGCGAGTAACAGAGAAAAATATATCAGTAATCATCGTTTTAACACTGACTTTTATTCTGTTGCTAGAAAATATTTATAATTTCTGTCAAAAGTAGTTTCTATCTTAATTAGCTAATTAAAGTCAGAATGTAATGTGCATGTAATCTTAACAGTGTCTGTAACAATTATTTGATATCAAATTTTTTGAGAGTATTTTCGTTAGGTTAAAAAGATTTCAGAAATTGGTACATGTAGCATCGCTTGTTTACAAACAAAAGTGTGTACACACAATCGGCAGCGCCGGGAAGTACCCCGAACAGTAAGACGACAGGTGTCACTGCCGCCATGGACACTCGCGGGCTACATGTATATAAAACATGCAATATTACGCAACACTGAAGTGACACGTGGATTCGAAAATATCTTCTCTCTCTCTCTCTCTCTCTCTCTCTCTTGTGTTTCAAGTAAAGTTAATAAAAAAAAATTATAAAAAGTAATTGTTAAAATATTACAATTTATTGGTCGAAGTGAATTTAAGCTGGATCTTTCATAAATACATTTTAGAATTATTAAACTGTACTAGTATAATCTTTCTTGAAACTTTTCATTAAAACCTTTTGTTATTTAACTAAACTCAACTCTTTTATTATTTTCCTATTAATTATAGAAGAATGTTTTTGAATTGAAGGAAGTGTTGCAATGTCATCAGTGAAAGATTGCTACTTAAAATCTGAAGGTAATTCTTGAAAAAAAAATTATTAATATATGAGTCATACCTTATCAATGAAAAATTTTAATTCATTTAAGATTGATTAAGGTAGACTCAACGCAACGAAGAATGCTTTTTTTTTTACAAACAAAACTTAGTCTAAGTCCGTTTTTAACTGTAAATTCATTTTATTTACACTTATCATTTGTGCAGTTTGACATCGCTCAATTTATTTTAACTTGAGATCATGATTTATTAAGAATTCAGATTTATAGATATATACACACATAGATATGTGTGTGCATTATCAGTTCATGTGAAAAAACACAGAATTTATAAATGCCCTCGCAATTGTACATACGATGCTCAAATTGATTTTTTCAGATTATGTAAGATTAATTAGGATTGTATAACAAAAAGATCCTTTAGTAATTTATTCATAAAATAAAATACCTAGGCGAAATGGGAATTTTAGTGTTTGTGAATCTTATTACTGGGTTGATATAAAAAATTAAATGATACATATCTTTTTTAAATTTAATTTAATAATTAATGGCAATTTATGAATACTGCAAATGAAATAATACATGTTATACCCAAAAATACTTAATGCTAAATATATTTAATCTTCATCTTCATCTCCTGATTACTAAGGCGAAACGGGAATGCTAAAAACGGGAATGCTAAATTTTACAGTTAAGGCGAGATGGGAATAAACCGTATTATCTTGAAAAAAGGGGGAAAACTTTTGTTACATTTGATTGTGATTGTGTGTTTAGATACAAAAAAATGAAGAGGAAAATACATAACTATACATGATTGAAATTTATCTAGTACATAATCACTGCATTCATAATTGTATCTAAATAAGTTTAAGTCAATAGAATTAAAGCAGAGGTAAATGCTATCGGTTTTTAATTTACAAAAGAAAGAAAGCAGAAAATTTTCAGCGGATTTAAGTAAATTCAAAGAATTAAATTTCAAAATAAAGGTAACGGGGTATTTTTCGGTTTATTATATTGGTCCTCTGTACACGGAAACATAGGGAAATGAAATATTTAGTCATCTGAAAAAGATTATTGATTAAAATTTAAAAAAAAGAAGAAAGAAACCGTTTTAAAACAAAATCTTGTCTAGGCCTTTTTTTCTTTTAACGGGCGTGATATTGGAAATTTCACCTCAAAAATGCTTACACGGAAATACTTAGCATGAAAAATATAAATACAAAACAAAACTTTGTTGACAGAATTATTATTAAAAATTCAGTCATTAACTAGAATTAAGACTTTTTATTAAATTAAACTCAATTGGAAAAATGACAGTGTAAAACTGTGCAGTACAGTATTGTACAATTATGTGTACTGTGAAATACTGTGATGTACTGTAATGTACAGTATATGTGTACAGTGAATAATAGTAATGTACTGTGAAGTACAGTAATCTGTACAGGAAAAATCTGTGACGTACAGTGGAAAACAGTGACTGCGTACTAGGAAGTACTGTAGAGTACTGTGATGTACAGAGGAAATGTACTGTGAAGTACAGGGAGGTGCTGGGAAATGCTGTGATTCTGTACAGTGATGTACTGTAATGTACTGTGTTGTACAGAGGCAAGTACAGTAATTTACAGTGAAAGTACAGAGTCTATCAGAGATTTTCAGAGAATAATCAGAATATCAGGGAATTTTAAGTCCAGTAGTGTGATCTGGCCAATTTTCAAGTTATTTTTTAGCAATTCAAAGCTCAATTTCGGTAAAATATTTTCCTTTCCTGTTGCACAGGAACCGGATAAATAAAAAAAAATGTTAAAATTTCATGTGACATGTCGATAAAATTTTCACTTTTCAATTACGCCCACATTCCTGCCGAATGCCAGTCAAAAGCGCCCTCGTTCTTTTAGAAAGGACACTAAGAAAGAAATCCTTCAAACCTTTTCTCTATAGTTTGACCTTGTTAATGTTTCAAATCTGCATTGCTGCATACATGTATTAGTAGTACTTCGAATGACTGAGGCAATTAATTTGGTTAACAAATTAATTCCGTACTTGTTAACTACTTTCGCATTCAAAATCATTACGTTATTTTTTTTCAAACATTTTTTCGTGATTTAATGGTTTAACAATTGAAATTAATTTTTCCGGTTGCTTGTTATAACAAACATGTTAAGATTCCGGACTATAAATCAATTCAACTAAACGAATCGTATCAAAAACATGTAAGTCATAGTACTACCTACCAATAGATTTAATTTACAAGTGAGAGAAAGGATTGATATACATTTTCCCTACCTTACTTACCCATATTCTGATACTTACACCATGGAATTATGATAAACACTCCTTAAGATTATATGATACTTACAATTGAACTGATGGGGTGGCAAAATGGTATCCGCCGTCTCCCATATGCTTAGTTGTACAAAAACCACATAGACACTTAATACACCTAGCACCTTCATGATGTATCTATCGAATAATGAAAACAAATCTGCATACCAACTACGGTCGTGGTATGTGATACGTAAACAATGACTGCGTGTTGCATTATTAATTGTTCATATATAAATATTTAAATGAGACTATCAATTTTATTAAACAAAGTCAATCAGTTTTGACGTGTCTTAGTTTAAAGTCGAATTAAGGAGAGTAGCGGTTCAGGATCTGTAAATAGACTTGTACTCGTGTTGCTATTGTTGTCATTTAATTCTATGCCCTGTGTTAAATATCTAAATGTTATTGTCTTTTATAGGTGAAAGGAACTTCCCATTTTGGTATAGATACTCTTTTTGAGGGCATTCAATTCAAGGTAAACAATTAAGCAAAAAATAAACTAGAGGTACTGTGAGCAATGAGCTCATTAAATGATACCCCCCGCCTCCCATATGTATAAAATGGCAGTGTCTATGTTTTGCTATGGTAAACCGAAAATATGTGTGGGAAAAGGTGCACAATGGCAATATGTAAGAAACATTCTGTGAAAGTTTCATCAAATTACATTCAGTGGTATGAGAGGAGTTGCGGTTAAGAGATTGGTACCCCAAAGCGTAAAGACAGACGGACGGACGGACATACCGATTACTATATCCCCCCCCCTCCACTTTTCAAGCGGGGGTTATAATAAAATACATAAATACTAAAAATAATTTACACAAGTTTGAAGAGTTCGTTCTTGTAGTTATCGATGATATTAATTCTTTAATCAGTGTGTTTTCTATCATATAATATTTTTAGAGGGATGTATGAACTGGCTCTTTCCAGGGTCGTGTATGAACGGCTATACAACTAATAAACTAGAGGTACTGTGAGCAATGAGTTCACTAAATGATACCCCCCCCCCCCCCCGCCTTCCATATGAATATAATAGTAGTGTCCATGTTTTGTTGTGGGAAACCCAAAATATGTGTCAGATCAAAAGTAAAATAGGAGGTGCACAATGGCAATATGTAATAAAGATTCTGTGAAAGTTTCATCAAATTTCATTCAGTGGTATGAGAGGAGCTGCGGATAAGAGATTGGTACACCAAAGCGTAACAGACTGACGGACATAAAGATTACTATATACCCTCCCACTTTTCAAGCGTGGGGTATCTATACAATTAATAAAAGGACCATTTGCAGCTCTCCACTGGCAAATGGTGGCGTCTCCATATTTGACAACAAATAAACAAACAAACAATAAAAGGCTCCACCATACTTCAGTTTGTTCGTTTCATCTATTGTTATGTACATTATAGATATTTTTACATTGAGGAAATGATCATGAGTACTGACTCAGAGGTTTTTAGGTCAGAAAGCATAATTATTTAAAAGATAAGTTTGGATCTCAGATCAAATCTAATCAGAATGTCAAGGCTATACTAGTATATTATAGTAAACATTAAAAAGCTAGAGGTACTGTGAGCAATGAGTTCACTAAATGGTACCCCGCCTCCCATATGAATATAATGGGAGTGTCCATGTTTTGTTGTGGGAAACCCAAAATATGTGTCGGATCAGAAAGTAAAATAGGAGGTGCACAATGGCAATATGTAATAAAGATTCCGTGAAAGTTTCATTATATTTCACTCAGTAGTATAAGAGGAGTAGCGGATAAGAGATGGGTATCCCAAAGCGTAATAGACAGACGGACACTGACATACAGTATACCCTCCCACTTTTCAAGCGGGGGGTATAAAAACGTACACATAAAATTATACGTACTCTTCAAAAAAGAAATGCATAGTAGGAACAATACCCTGAAAAATGTAAGAAAGTTTTGTCAAGCATTTTTGTATATGGATATGATTCATTCGAGTAAAATGCGTTATTTTTGTCCCCCGCTTTCGCGAAAGCGAGGGGACATTAAATCTCATTCGTCTGTCAGTCTGTCTATCAGTCTGTCAGTCTGTCCGTCACAAAAATTTTAACCTTGCCCATAACTTTTGATTTAGTGGAGCTATGATTTCATATTTCACAAGTGTATTCCTTGTGACAAGACCTTTCTTTGGGTACCACCAAATTTGACCTTTTGACCTTGACCTTGGAGTTTGACCCACTTTTACACAAAAATTCCAAACTTTTACTTTGGCCATAACTTTTGAATAGTAGGTACTAAGACTTTCATATTTCACATATGTATTGTTTGTGGCAAAACCTTTCATTGGATAACAACAACCTTGACCTTTTGATTTTGGAGATTTACGTACTTATGAAAAAACTTTAACCTTGACCATAACTTTTGAACGGTGAAGACGAAGGCTTTCGTACTTCACATATATAATCCTTGTGAGAAGACCTTTCATTGGATACCAATAACTTTTGCCCTTTGACCTTGACCTTGGAGTTTTAATTTCATTTTAAAAACTTTATCCTTGGTTACAACTTTTAAACAGTAGATACTAGGACTTTTATATTTCACATATGTATTCCTTGTGGCAAGACATTTCATTGGATACCAACAACCTTGACATTTTGACCTTGACCTTGGAGATTTATGTACTTATGAAAAAACTTTAACCTTGACCATAACTTTTGAACGGTGAAGACTAGGGCTTTTGTACTTCACATATGTGATCCTTTTGAGAAGACCTTTCATTGGATACCAATAACTTTTACCCTTTAACCTTGACCCTTGGAGTTTTAACTACTTTTTAAAAATACTTAAACTTTGGTCACAACTTTTGAACGGTAGATACTAGGACTTTTATATTTTACATATGTATTCTTTGTGGCAAGTCCTTTCATTGGATATCAACAACTTTGACCTTTTGACCTTGACCTTAAAGATTTATGTACTTATGAAAAAACTTTAACCTTGACCATAAATTTTAAACAGTAAGGGCTAGGGCTTTCATACTTCACATATGTAATCCTTGTGAGAAAACTTTTCATTGGATATCAACAACTTTGACCCTTTGATCTTGACCTTGGAGTTGACCTACTTTCAAAAAACTTTTTACTTTGGCCATAACTTTTTAACGGTCAGGATTAGGGTTTTCATCCTTCAAAAAAATCAACTTCAGAGTTACTTTCTAAATAAATGACATATGATAGGATGTTCATATTACACACAATGTGTCATAAAAATAACATCTCACCCACAAAGACACCGAAAGCGGGGGACCACAATTCTTTGAATTTGCTTGTTTTTATATTGTTTTCTCTTTCTCAAAATCCAGGACTATGGATTTAATGTTATTCTATATATCATTGTATGCATGCTTTTTCAGGTACTGTTCAATCAAATGTAGACAAGCATTGATTAAAATTTTGCTCTCTATGTTTATTGTCCCCCGCTTTCGCGAAAGCGAGGGGACATTAAATCTCATTCGTCTGTCCGTCTGTCCGTCAGTCTGTCAGTCTGTAAGTCTGTCAGTCTGTCCGTCACAAAACTTTAACCTTGCCCATAACTTTTGATTTAATGGAGCTATGACTTTCATATTACACATGTGTATTCCTTGTGTCAAGACCTTTCTTTGGGTACCAACAAATTTGACCTTTTGACCTTGACCTTGGAGTTTAACCCACTTTTACACAAAAATTCCAAACTTTTACTTTGGCCATAACTTTTACATGGTTGGTACTAGGACTTTCATATTTCACATATGTATTTTTTGTGGCAAGATCTTTCATTGGATACCAACAACCTTGACCTTTTGACCTTGACCATGGAGTTTCACGTACTTATGAAAAAAATTTAACCTTGACCATAACTTTTGAACGGTGAGAGCTAGGGCTTTCGTACTTCATATATGTAATCCTTGTGAAAAAGACCTTCCATTGGACACCAACAACTTTTACACTTTGACCTTGACCTTGGAGTTTTAACTACTTTTTAAACTTTAACCATGGTCACAACTTTTAAATAGTAGATACTATGACTTTTATATTTCACATTTGTATTCTTTGTGGCAAGAGCTTTCATTGGATACCAACAACCTTTACCTTTTGACCTTGACCTTTGAGATTTACATACTTATGAATAAACTTTAACCTTGACCATAACTTTTGAACGGTGAGAGCTAGGGCTTTCGTACTTCACAAATGTAATACTTGTGAGAAGACCTTTCATTGGATACCAACAACTTTCACCCTTTGACCTTTACATTGGAGTTTTAACTACTTTTAAAAAACTTTAACTTTGGTCACAACTTTTGAACGATAGATACTAGGACGTTCATATTTCACATATATATTCTTTGTGGCAGAACTTTGGCCATAAGTTTTTAACGGTCAGGATTAGGGTTTTCATCCTTCAAAAAAATCAACTTCAATGATAATTTCTAAATAAATGACATATGATAGGGTGTTCCTATTAGACACAATGTGTCATAAAAATAACACCTCACCCACAAAGACACCGAAAGCGGGGGACCACAATTCTTTGAATTTGCTTGTTTAACGCAATTGTAAACTGCAGCTATTCTACAAATCTCACAGACAAAAGGACATGATTTTACAAAATGCTAAAAAAATCATCTCAATTCTGATTTATTGGTTTCTGATGCAATTCCTTTAGCACCATATGTAACCTATAAAACATATACCATTAACAAGGAACGCCCATTGTTTGCAAAAAATTTGCAGGCCACGTGTGACATCACCAGCACAGGATCGTTTCAAAGGATTACGTAGATTTCATGCATGTTTCAAAACGACGTCATCTACAGCATTAGCTATCCCTGAACTGCACAGAACATCTAACAAGACCCTTTGCAGCTGACTACGGAATGCTGGAATTATTGCAAGAGTACTATTCAAGCCATAGTTCTGAACCCAAAACAATTCATATATCGACTTCAAAGATGTCAGATCAACAAAGTATGACTACGGCAACATCGCTGAACATTTCGTTTAGCTACTAGTTCACGATGTTAATCGGAAAGCCTGTTATAAGTTTAAGAGTACGTAGGCTTCGTAATGAACACGATTATAGACAGTAGTTTTTATAATATGGTCGGAAAACGGCATACATAAAAGTAAGACTGTATGGTCTGGTTCATATTCAAAGGACTTTGATGGAAAAGGGCACCCTCGCGATGTTCTACCTGCAAATGCCTTTTCAATTTTGCAGCATCGAGGAGCCGTATTTTAATCCGAAAATAGACAGCCACATACAGCTCGTTTGACAATCAAGTTCTTGCAAAGCAATAGCAACCTTTTTCTGTCATAGTCATCTGAATCGCCAAATTTGAACCAAATAGAGCAAGCATTGGATTGTCATGATTTGTCAAGCTTTTAAGGACAATCGCATCCCCTGACTCTGCAAAAGCTGACCAAGGCTCTACATTTGGAATGGGAGAGTACTCCTATATATTTATAACACTTATTTGCTTCCATTTGATACCCTTTGAGTCTATCATTTGTGTCTGTGGAGGGAGGAGAGGGCATAATATATACAGCATATTGCCCTTTAATGACCTCGAACTGTCTATGACTTTAAAATTCTTGAGTGACATTTAGATTGTACCTATATTGTGAACCACATTTCTGTATTATCAATACATCATTTTCCTAAATAATCTTTATTTTCAATGTATCACTAAAATTTTGTTTCAGTTTCTTTTTAATTTGAAAAAAATGAAATACTGTAGATGAATTATAATCTGAAAATTAATTTATATAGCTGGTTTAAATGAAATTATGTACTAATGACAAAACAGAGACCACTTTTAATCAAATAAACAAAGCAAGAAAGGTTTCACACTTAATCAAGTTGACAACATTTTGATAAATTAATTCATTGAGTTATGTTCTGAAAAACATTTATAAAGCATGTTATCAAACAAATATTTACCACTCTTTTACTTTAACAATTTATCAAAGATCTTCTGTTATCTGCAAATATCCTAATTATAACTTGAAATATATATATATATATATATATATATATATATATATATATATATATATATATATATATATATATATATATATATATATATATATGCTTTCTACATAAGGGGTACCAGACATAATATTCTGCCTTAAGGGGACATTTTGTATATTTTTTAATCTTTTACTTTGTGATGTTTTAAGCGCAAATTTATATATAACAAAGAACAATTTTGAGTTTTTCACAATGAAAACTAGTGCTAATTGTAACGGGAACCGTTACAGATGTTCCCCAAACGCTCCCCAACTCCCTTCTCGTGCCATATTCCCTGTAAGTTTCATTAAAGAGGGCAAAATCTATGCATTTAAGACGTAAACAACGTTTTCCCAAAAGTATACCAAGTATTT
>NW_026929011.1:0-36169 GCF_032062105.1 Saccostrea cuccullata | reverse complement strand
ATAATCTACTAACGTAAACTTAGCAATTAATAAAATTTGGATTACCCTGAACAATTTGCTTCCGGCTGTAAACTATGAATCAAATATCCGTAAAACCAATCATTTGAGAAAAATCAAAACATCGTAAATGGTCCCATCGAACAAATGTTTAAACCAGCAAGGTTTTATTTCGTCTTTCTTAAGGGGAAGAAGGACCTTTAGCTGAAAAAATATCTGTCGTTTAATTTTTTTCATATTTTGTATATCTCTAATTTAGTATATCCCACATACCTTCAAGCAGATATATCAATAGGTTTCTAGACTATTTTTTTTAGATATAGAGTGACAAATACTATACCCCACAATATCTTAGTGGAGTTTTGATCCTCAATGTTTCTGGGCCCATAAATCGGTCCATCACGGATTTTTTTTTCAGCATAGATAAAAAATATGCCTGCGAAAATGTTTCTTTTAAAATATTTCAGAGTATGAATATGGTTAGACATTTTAAAAAGCAATATTCTTTTGTCAAACCGCATCTGGAGAGAAAATTACATACTTTTAAAGACAACTTAAACAATAAAAAAATTAATTTGCAAAAAATATTACCATTCAATATTTGAAAATTTACGCAGAAAAACAAGTTCGTCATATTGATTAGCTGTAAAAATATCGATTGGTGAAGCTGGGTTCAATATTGCACAGAGCAAAGTTAAACAAGACATAAACTTGAGAAAAACGTGTCATTTTTACATTTCTCGAGTACGGGAAAACCCACATTTACGAAATGAACGAAATAAGACAAACCTACAAAATATTTCCTTCAAGAACCATGTTAAAGTATTTTTTGTGTTCCCTAATTCACAAAATGTTCCATCATGTACTGATTATGACCCGTTTTTATGATATTCTACTACCCCTGTTTTACTGTGTATAATCTTACTGTACTAAGAGATCCACTATGACGTCTCCGACTCATTGGATGCGCAGTGTAGGGAAAAAGAAGAATGGATCAATCTATTCCGTTATTTGCTAATATTTGCAAGAAAGTTTTAATCTTTTCAAAAAAATATACAAGTACTATAGTTTCAATCTTGTTTTGCACATATTTTTTCAGAGATTATGACGTAATTAAACTGAGTTATGTGTCCAAACATCCATCGTCCCCTTAAAAACAATTTTGCTCGACTTCGACTAATTTTAACAAAGCAGTATAGCCTTCTTCGACTCTAAGGTACACATTTATGTGGTGATGTTCAGCTGGAAATGTGCGAAAAGTATATAGACTGATTAACAATGCGAAGTTATCGAAGTATTTTTGTTGACTGTCCTAGCGTACTCTTAATCATATGATCTGGTATACTAGTATTTGTTCGGTATAGTATCTAAAGCTGACATGAATTTATAAATACTCAACATTTTGATATATTGTTTTTTAAAAGAACTTGGATTTCAACTGTCAAGATTCAGCTTTCCACTCTTTATTAAATTAAACAATGTATTTGTAATATTTATTATTACATTAAATATTTTCACCTAATATACTAAACTAACTAATAGATAATTCTACTTTTATTATAAAATATTTTACCCTGTAAATAAAATAAGCCATATGAAACTTTAATAGTTTGACAAAAACCGCGTAAGTCTAGAAAATTATCTTACCTGTATAAAATGCAACCAACACAGTCAAGATTCAGCTATCCACTGAAATCCTGTCTATCTCGGCCACTCATTTCACACTAGGTATTCCTTTGTAGATTTACATCTCTACATTTGTAGCACCTTCGAAATTTGCAATTATTACTTTAAATTTTAATTTGAATTTAATTACTATTATTCTGGCCTTTAGAATTTTTAACTTCCAATGCAATTTTAAAATAATTTCCAATCTTTTGTATAATCTTTAAATATTATTTGTTGTAGCTAATTTATCCCAACATCTGACCTCTGGTCACTTCAATACTATTGGTTGCATCTTCACCCTAACCAAATACATATTTTGATAAACAAGTAAACAATCGCATTCCAATGAATCATTTCTTGCAACCGTCCAGGTTAAAAGTTCAACTCCTAGTGGTCAACATCTTTAATTACTTTTATCTTCAAAGCTTGCATCTGTTATCTCTCTCCGCAAATATACAAATATGTGTTACAATCTCATTTTAATGTAATTTTTGCTATGATAGCGAAACTTCATAAGAATCCTTACGTTTTTCAAAGAGGTTGGTTGTGAGATTGCCATTAACGTCTTTTTTCAGAGTAAGTATCAAAATAGGAAATAAGAATAGATATAATGATTGTTAATTGACAAAACGTTGCCGATATAATTAAATATCGAGTTAAAGCATACAGCAAGTTTTTCTTCAAATTCTACTTCAAAGAAATAGAAAAATAGGTCTGCTAATAATAGGGTGCAATGAGTACCCATGGGAATTCAAATAGATCGGTGGAAGACCTATTCTCCAAATTCCACATCGATACTATCAATCAGAAATTCAAGCATCTTTTTGATTTCAATTTAAGAGGCCTTGTGTGTTACAATCAGAATGTTTTAACAAAGTAGTTTGCAAATGACCAATGACAAGGTAAGTAAATATACGAGTTCCATTTTTATTGAGAAACACATGTCATTGATATCAGAAATCCTGGACTTTTATCTATAGTGGGGAATGTATAAAGTATAAAAGTTTTTAAGCGCTGTTGATTTTCGTAAAATATTGTGAATTCAAATTTTTCTAAGCTTCTTTGGAATTTTTAAGTATCCACATCTGATTTACACCACTTTTCGAATATATTGTTGCATAGTACTTGTTTAACATTTAAAAATATTCAACACTAACAAACGCTTTTGAAGAATCTCTTCCTTAGAAAGGGAACTATGTGTATAAGTAAAAATAAAAGTAAGTTCTCAACGGCGAAAAATATTCGTTGTGAGAACTGCATAAATTATTAGCGCTTTTTATTGCTAACATGATTGAATGTGTTAAGATCAAAACAAAACAAATTCTACTCCTTTACATTTCTTTTAATATCTTTGGATGATATAAAAACAGCTGTTTTAATTACGCAAATAACCCTAGTTCTTATCCACAGTTCTTATCAAATATCACGAGGCACACTTCTCTGAAGACAGAAAGATTTGTAAGTGTAAACACTCTCATTCTATGATTTTGAAAATTTATATTTCAGTCTTCATAAATCATTAAAATTTATCATGTGTTGTTTCTATAGATGAACACATTTTATATTCAAGCTTTTTGAATTTCAAGAATACAAAAATTATTTACTAAAGAGGGATCAAAAGTTGTTGATGATTATTTTTTTTCAATCTAAAAACCATCGGAATAAAATATTTGTAACAGCAGCATATAGAAAAAAGTCAGTCACACTGGGGTATTTCGAGATTCGTTTTTTAAGTTTCAATATGTTAAAAGAGTTTTCTTTGTTATTTTAAAAGTTTAATGCATTTGAATGCTCTATATTCAGATTTAATTGTGTCTTTTTTGACGCTTATCATTATTTTATCCATCGATCGGTTTTTAACAGTACAATTTCATAAAGATTATAAACGTGTTTTTCTTTGTAGGTATCAAGATGTCTGCACTGTGTATTGGGATATCAACTCTTGTAACAATAGGTTTAACATTTAATCAATTCAATATGGCTTGTATGCAGAAACCATAATAATATTGATGCAAACATTGATGTGTTTATATTTTAGAAAAAAAATTTCAAAACTCTATTTTTAGCAGTATTGGGCCAAAGCCAACTAGGAAACCAAGATCCAACAGCTTTCACAAAAGGGCTAACATTAAACCTCCATTCGACAATTGGTGGCGAAAAAATTTCCTTCAATAAAAGAATAACTGATATTGGAGCCAGCTTTGATTCTGAGGGGTCTTTTATATGCAAGACACCTGGGATTTATGCGTTTTCATTTTATGGACTCACTGAACAAAATTCTAAACTTTGGCTCGAAATGATGAAAAATGATCAGTTAATTGCATCGAGTAAGTTCTATCCGTTTTAGGCAAATAAAAATTTTATATAATAAGTATAAGAATTGATTTGAGTTTGATATTCCTGTTTCTTTTTCTAAGTTTTTGCCTACACCGTTGCCGATTATGCAGACGCTGGAAATGCCGTCATAGTACATTTAAACATTGGTGACAAAGTATACGTGAAAGCCCACAATAATTACGTGCATACACTGTATGGACGTACTAATCAGATTTACAACACGTTTACCGGGGAACTTCTGTTTGCCGACAACTTGGGTATGTTTGAACTTTTATTTTTATCGTTATGATTGTATCTAGAATCTCTAATAAAATAATATTAATAAACATGTAATTTCTCTGGTCAAAATGGCCAAATTTCATGGATTTGTCTCCATATCAACAGCGTGCCAGTGTGAGTCTTCTAATACCATATCTGTTATTTTGTACCAAGGTGCACCTATGGTGCAAATTTAATTAAGTCGGAGAGATACCGTTAACAAGAACTACATATTTGGTGCAAACTGAGAATACATGTTAGGTGCTTCGTCATTTAAGAAAAAGATAGGCTATGACCTTTTCTGAACCTAGATTTGGGATATCTCTCAAATCGGTATTTATAGTTCAGGAAAAATACTGTTGTTTGATTGTAAGTAATGGCATTAGCCAAGGTCACGGCAAGGTTACAAAATTGGTCAACTAACATTTTTTTTCAATTTTATTCAAATTTTCATTACCTTTAATGCACATTTTGCTTTAGGAAATACAGATCACAAGAATTGCCTATCTATAAATGAATATATATCATGCATTGGTTATGAGATATATATTGTGTATGAAATTCTAAGATTGGCAAGTCTGTGCTCTATGTTTTTGGCGATACAGAATATTTCTAATTTCACAAATTTCTTTCGGTATTGAGAAAGTTCTGTAATATGTTTTACTTTGTCTCCCTGTTGTGACCTCCGTGTGCACTTTGATAAAAAAAAAATCAATGCTTGTCCTTTGCATATATATGTCATGGTCTAATTTTTCAAAATGTTATAATTCCGAAGTTTACTTTGTTAAATGAAATGACACTGATGATTTTTTAATCAATCAATCAAAAGTGTTTATGTGCATTATAGGGAGATTCTCAAACATATCCTGTTTTTTAAATAGAATTGGACGGCGGACCTGTAGGATTTTCAGCAGTTCTTACCATGAATGTTACTCTAAGTGGTGGATCTGTTTTAAATTACAACAAAGTCATTACAAATATCGGTAGTGGATACAATAGTAATACGGGAACTTTTACCGCCCCCATCGAGGGAACTTACCTGTTTCACTTCCATGCCTTGTCCTATGAAAGCAGTGTTAGCATTTTATTAATATTTTTTTGCTAAAAGCGTATGAAATGCAAAGTTTAACATTTTTGTTCAATAATTCAAATTTTTAGCATCATGTGACCTTTCTGTTGTCTCCTTTTGACAGGAATTTTGGCTTGAGCTGTTCCACGACAGCCATTATGTTTTGGGCTCTTATGGGTACACGGGTGGATATTATGCTGACGCAGGTAACACAGCAGTTCTGCACCTTAGGAAAGGTGACACCGTCAAAATAAAATCTAGGCCTGGTAGAAGTGCTAGACTGTATGGAGATGATGATGAATACTATACCACCTTCTGTGGAGTACTTTTGTCATCAATAATTTACGGAAGTGGTAATTTCTTTTTCCCTAGTCTTTAATTTTTGTTCTTAAACACAGAGAATGTATTCGTTTTAACATTGACATTAAAAAGTACTCATCCTATTTTTTATAAATATAATGTGTCATAGTTCAGGATCAGGACCATTTTTGCACTTATGAACTAAAACTTTTGCTCTCTCTCTTAATGATATACTCTAACTTTGATACTTTTTCTATTATTAAGGAACGAAAAAGCATTTATATTTCCTTTTCATGAAATCATTCCATTCTCTAGGTTATGACTTACAATCGGAAGTAGCTTTTTCCGTTGGTCTAAGCCATAACGAGCATTCAACCTCCAAGATAGTGTTCAATGTGGTTTTCCTTAATCAACAAAACAGCTATAGCACCAACACCGGGATATTTACAGCCCCAGTAGCTGGTATTTATGCCTTTCACTACCACGCCCTGGCTCAACGAGCACTATCTGAATGGGTGGAGCTCTACCATAACCACGTTTACATCAATTCTCTTTATGCCCATGCTGTAGGAGGCTATGGTCCAGGTAGTAACTCCGCCGTTCTTGAACTGGATGTCGGTGATACCGTGTATCTAACTATGCAAAATCACGGCTCATACCTTTATGGAGACAGTGATAATAATATTTACTGTACCTTTTCTGGGTACCTCCTATCGCCCACTGCTCGTCACGGTGCTGTTATAGGATAACGTTTATGACATATAAATGAATTATGGAACAGTGTACAACTGTTCATGTTTGTGTGTGTTTTGGGTATTAAAAACTAATTTGTTATTAAAAATGTTTTAAATGAAAACTAGTCATTGCTTTCTCTTTCTTTAATTCATCTCACACATAACTTCGATTTAAAGATTTTACTAAAGTTTAGGAATCAAGCATTGTTAACGTTTGGCACGAGCTCTTGAACTATGCAATGTATAAAAAGGAGCTCGAGGTGTGTTAAGCCCCAGTAATATGGGATGCGGGGTATTTATTTTTTTTACTCTGTCTGGCTGTCTGTCTGTTCAATTTAAAACTTTAAACTTCCCATAACTTTTGAGTGGATGGGGCTATGACTTTTATATTTAATGATGTATTTCTTTAAACAAGACCATTTCTTCGAGTACCCTGGACACACTTTTACGAAAACTTACCAAAATTAACCTTAGAAATAAGTTAAGAACCATTGGTGCTTGAACTTTCATGTTTCATATATGTATTTAATGCGACAAGACTTTTATATTGGTCTTAATATTTTTGACATTGAAATGAGAGTTTTAAAAACTTTTATCTTGGTCATAACTAGAGCTTTCATATTTTATAGGTGTATTACTTGTGAAAAAAAGTTTTCTTCGGATATCAACAATTTTGACCTTTCTTTCTTGTCCTTAGAATTTGACCTGCTTTTTAAAAACTTTAACCCTTGTCATAACTCTTGAAAAGTTAGCATTATCTTATAGCTTATTGCTTTAAAAATCATTTCATCTTATAAAGAGAAAATAATGTTCAGCAATTATGCATTTGATGATTTTATCAAGCTCAACTATGCATATTTATAAATCTACTTTCAATTAGGATACTTGAAAACGAAAGAACCGTCGTAGACATAATTATGAAAAGTAAAACAAAGTCTTGATTGTACAAACCTTTTCTTAAATGTTAGTGGGTTCTTTGATGTGATAATAAAGGAAAATGTCAGTGTGTCATTAAGATTGCCGACGTGCAGTGATCAAATGGTCCATAATTATCTCTTGGATCTCTTCCCTCTTTTTTTTTTTTTTTTTTTTTTTTTCCAATTATTTATTCAATAACATACAATATAACAGAGAGGTAAAACTTCCGCAGAAGCCCTCTGATAATACCTCACCAGGGGTGCCAGGAGCTCCCTGGATCGATATAGTATTATGTAATATATCTCCAAAATTTGAACAGAATTTTTTCACATTATGCTAATATAAAATTATTGACGCTTCATTTTCATACATATCTCAAAGCAAATTAGCACCATTTTTACATATGATAACAAAGTATACGTTTAACACCATTATACTAATATATGATTATTGACGCTTCATTTTCATACATATACATAAGTATCTCAAAGCAAATTAGCACCATTTTTATATATAATAACAAGGTATGCATTTAACACCAATAGAAATATGACCCTTGTTGCAGTGGAGATTGTGTGGAAAAAAAGAAAGAAGTCTATATCAATCTCACTGTATCTAGTATTTAGGGCCAGGTCACCCTCAAATACGGGTCTTTTTGTGTTTTACAACCTATAAACAAGATCAATATGTAGAGTTTTGTGATAATAAAATTAGATTATAATAATACATCAGAATAAATGAATTTTACAAAGACATGAATATTTTTCCTCACATACATAGTTTGAATCTGGCATTACATTTTCATTTGATGATCTATTAATTTATTCATTTTGAACATATTTTAAACATAATGTTTCCAGTTACATGAAAAATAACATAGCAAAAAAGGAATATATAAATAAAAAAAAATAGTGTGCCGTATAGTGGACTTCTATGTGTGAATACATGTATATATAGTTTATCATGGCAGCAGATAATACCGAGAGAAAAAAAAAACAAAAACCTAGTGTGCCATATAGTTAATTAATGAATGTGAATACATGTATGTATAATTTATCACGGCAGCAGATAATGCCAATAACCCTATAACTGCATGGTATTAGAATCCCAAGGAATTTTGAAACATATGATTTATTTTCTCTTTGAATTTTGTCAAATCCTGTGATTGTAATAGTAAAAAATTCGATTTCATTTCATTTTTGAATGCATTTTTAATACTGTAGTCAGTTATTTTTAAATTATCATATTTAATTTTATTTCTTGTTTTCCATATGACCCATTTATAAATACATATTAAAATGTTAATAACGGTTCTTTGGGTTTTCGGTTCCTTCAAGTATCCTAATATTATTGTTTGTTGGTCAATTTGTAAAGTTCCATTTAGTTGTAGTACATTTTCAATTATATCTTCTAGTAACTTGAGTGTTGTTTTCACTTTTGCGCATTGGAAAAAGAGGTGTTGTTGATTTTCTTTATGATTTTTACACAAGTTGCATAAACCATTGGATAGTCCGATTTTACATAATTTATCTTCAGTATACAATATGTTATGCACGCATTTCCATTGGAATTCTTGAATTTTATTTTTAACTTTCAATTTTGAAATACTGTTCCAAACTAGGTCCCACTGTATGTTATTTTGATAAATATTTTCCCATTTTTCTTGACATTTTGGAATTATTGTCTTGTTCAATATTTTTTCTACGTTCTTTAACTTGATATCTTCAAAGGTTACCACTTTATTACTATATCTCTTCCCTCTTCAATATATGAATATCTGTCCCACCTGTCTGTTTACGCGCAACTAAACTCCCCTACTCAACGAAAGAGACTTGCGTATTGAATATACTTAAAATAAAGTTTGCCTGAAAGAAAATAAAAAATTATGAGGTGCCATTTTGGTATTAACTGGCAAAAAGCGATATCACCTATTCGACACACTAATGTAGTCTATAAGCGCCTAACAAACATTAAACTGTCACCATAATTAAAATTGGATAAACATTATATTGCAGAGGAATCTTATTATTTTAAATGAAAGCATTTACCTGATATAATCCAGATATTTTAAAAATAGTTTTAATCAATACATCTAGTTTTATATGATACATTTGGACTAACTCAATTGAAAAAAATTAATTAAGCCTGTGATTTTCCCCCATTAAGATATGTTTGACTCTGAATCAACACGTCTGACTCAATATCTAGTCGTTAGACTTGTAGTCGAATATTATGCTTTCGACTAGTAGTAATCAAATTTCATCCCTTGGGAATTTTCCTTGATGAAAGGTTTCAGGCATTTTACATTTTCAAACAAGTTCAAAAATGATTGAAACGAACTTCTCGATGAACCTCGATGTTTACCAAATGACTTGTAAAACATCGAATGAAAGAGGTTGTTGATATATGTCAGGTGTTCGACCTTTGATCAGTTTACCATACCATGCAAAACATGCTCTAAAGACATTGTATTATACATTACCTCTAAAAACAATTAGTTCATTAACTTCGGAATTTTATTTTTCGCAAAACAACGGGACCAAACTCTCATAGCTTAATTGCACTCATCCTTCAAGATTAGTGAAGTTATTAAAGTTGGATTATCATAAGGTTAATCAATAAAGCTTTCGTAAGGAAAATTAGGTCTCTAAAATATTTTTAGAATGTAAGCAATTAATTTGGATTGATTGTTTCCTATATTTTTCATAAATCTGCCAAAGCGACTAAGGACAGCATTGAGGCCCATAGGCGTTGTTGACAAGTTTTTTTAAAAAAAGATTTAAACATTTTCTGTCACGTAACGTCACAATGAATTGTGGAACACAACTAATAATTCATTTGATATTGGCCTTGGAACAGTAATGTGTGGTCCTTGTGAGACGGACCTTTTCTGATTGTCCTGTGGCGCAAACCTCAAACGTTTTCATCATTATCTCAGGTAAGAAACTTCGGGATTCTGAACTCGAAACTGTTAGTTTGTGCATGCGCACAATACCAAAGGCTATGTGCAGCGCTCTCGTGCATATATATGGCACGCCAAATTCACAAAAATGAGCAAAACATAGTTTCACAGTCGATAAACTAGGTTTATCGGTTGTAAACTATAGTTTACGGACGGTAAACTGTAGTTAACAACGTTAATCTATATTTTACATCTGTAAACCATAGTTCACGCGATAATCTATGTTTCATATAGCACGCCAAATTCACAAAAATGATCTAAACCTAGTTTCACAATTGATAAACTAGGTTTATCGACTGTAAACTATTTTACAAACCGTAAACTATAGCTAACGATTCGTTGATTAAGTATAGTTTTCATCTGTAAAACTATATTTAACGGTTGTTAACTATAGTTTACTAATGCTAATCTAAGTTTATCTGTCTGTAATAAAACTTAACAATAGATTTTGTTGATAAACATAGATTCACGTATGTAAACTATAATTTACGATCGTTAACTATAGTTAAGAGTTGTAAACCATAGTTTACAAATCGTGAAACTGTATTTATCAGATACATGTAATCTATGTTTTGCGATCGCAAATGATTGTTTTTGGTGTTAAGTATAATTTATGGTTGTGAAACATACATTATCGCGTTAACTATAGTTTACAAATGTAAAATATATGTAACAGGCTTGTGGTATTGCAAATAACGAAAACACCTGTCAGGGTTCGTACTGTTTATTAATGGTGGCAGAAATAAATATATTCACTATTGCCCTGAAATAAATAATACCAATACTGAGTAAAATCATAAAATCATTAATGCACAATTCAATATTATACAGAATGCTGCATAAAGGGAGGTAACTCTTACATTCATTACACATCTTGACATAATACAATACTCCCTTAGAATTTACACTTTGTGCACATAATTAAAATACTTTACAACAAAAAATATATATTACTATTAAAGCTATAATATCTTCATAGACATTATGTACCTTTTACTTATAAACAATATATCATAAAAACAATAGCATACCATTCTGAGGGAATAGGCAAGCTCCCATGGTTAAATATCATACAAGTAGTACAAGGCTGGGAGTCCAGATGATAACTTTAAATTATCATAAACCTTATATAATTCTCTGATCATAAAACACATGTTCATATTATCTAGATCATAAAATACCCTAACTTTACTGCTAATAACTAAGTAAAAATCTGACTTCCAAAATCTCTCTTACTGTGCAAAAGTGCTATGGAAATTAATATTGCAAGAATTACAGATTTGACATTTAATAAAATATATATTAAAGATATGTTAAAGTTAGTAAATAAATATTAACTTACCAGAAGATGAAGAGAGTCTCAGTCAGAATGTCAAATTTGTCATGAACAAAATCAATGGAATCTCTCTACAAACAATCTGGACAAAGAGTGACCAGAAAGACCAAGAACACTTTGGAGGGAATTTGACAAACCAATAAAACACAAGAACACAAAACTAAAACCCAATAGAAACAAATGACTTATATAACTTATGGCCAGGACCTTAATTATAACCCTAAAGGCAAATAACAGGGTAGCACTATCTGTTACACCTGAATGGCCATACACTTATCTAATAAGCTGAAATAAAAATATATACAAATAGAATACAAAATAATCTGATATTTATTAATTAATTAGAAATTAATTAATAAATCATCACTCTTACATATAGATTAACGTTGTTAACTATAGTTTACAGACCGTAAACTATAGTTTACAACCGATAAACCTAGTTCATCGACTGTGAAACTATGATTAGCTCATTTTTATGAATTTGGCTTGCTAAACATAGTTTCACAATTGATAAACTGGGTTTATCGACTGTAAACTATAGTTCACAAATCGTAAACTATAGTTTACAATTCGTTAAGTATAGTTTTCATCTGTAAAACTATATTTAACGGTTGTTAACTAAGGTTTACGAATGCTAATCTTTATCTGTCTCTAATAAAACGTTAACAATAGGTTTTGTTGACAAACATAGATTCACGTCTGTAAACTATAATTTACGATCGTTAACTATAGTTAAGAGTTGTAAACCATAGTTTACAATCGTGAAACTGTATTTATCAGATAATCTATGTTTTGCAATCGTAAATGATTGTTTTTGGTGTTAAGTATAGTTTACGGTTGTGAAACATAGATTATCGCGTTAACTATAGTTTACAGATGTAAAATATAGATTAACTTTGTTAACTATAGTTTACAGACCGTAAACTATAGTTTACAACCGATAAACCTAGTTTATCGACTGTGAAACTATGATTAGTTCATTTTTGTGACTTTGGCGTGCCATACATAAGTGCCATACATACAGCTTCTGTAGAGTAAATGTGACATTTGTATACAATCTTTCACTTTATGCTTATGATTTGTTTGAAAACATTATATGAATTGGACATATTAATTTAATTCTGTATCTCTTTATAGAGGAAATAAAAGATGAATGGATGTCACTGATGCTTATCTCTTGCCTAGTCAATAGGTAAAGCTGAAAGCAGCTGAATTATTCCCATAAAACATATATAAACGTTGTTTATTTTCTTATGGTCTCTTTCCTGTCGCAAATCGAGACTGTGTCCTAAAAAGCGAGATGTCAAAATGCTTAATTGCTACTTAAAGGCTGAATCCCCATCTAAAATTCATCGTTCTTTAATTTGCTACTTCCGGTTGTGTACTTACGTATGACTGTACTTTGATTTTTTTTTTAATGAAGTTGCAAACTACGGTATAAAAATATGAAAATCCCTTACATTGGAATTATACAAACTTTATACCTTGTAACCGAAATTTTCGAAGGAGGTAAGTTTTAAATTGACCTTTCTTTGATTTGATAGTTTTAAAATATAAAATTGTTCTGAATTGATTTTTTTTCTTAAGAATCCCTGGTGGTAACAGAAAAGTGGTTTCATATTATTTTTGTCAAGACATTTCTCCTTTTCAAGAATTTAAAATTCACTGAGTTGGGAATTTTATTTTAGACTTTCAGCTTACTTTTCTTGAAATATGTACCAGGGTATTTCTTATATTTTTTTTATTCCAGGTCGACCTTAATTATCTTTTTTTTATTATTATTATTTCTAACACTCAAGTAAGTGGCGTAAATTTTCTGAGAATCTGGGACAAATAAAATATATTTATGCTTTCCATTTACATGTACATTATTTTAGATAAACGTGAAAAATAATAAGTACTAGTTACATACAAGTTTAAAAATATATGACCAGCTCTCACAACTATTTGTTTTACAGCAGAATTTCATAATTGCAAAACACTAGTACTTGAAAATGGAAGTGCTAGGTTACGAATTAAGGGTCGTATTGTTAGATTTCGCTGTAAGAGAGGATTCCAGCTTTACGGGGCGAAAGTGGCTGTCTGTAGAAATGAAGAATGGAGTTTCCCCGCGCCTGTCTGCGTTGGTATGTTTTCGATAATGAATGAATTTTTACCTCTTCAATTACGTTTTTCACTATAAATGCACAATTTTATTTCATCTTGATCTATTGTAGCGGAAGGTGAAAAATGCCCAAATTTAAAGAAAACTAAAGATATGATGATAACCTCAAAGCTAAAGAACGGACTTTTGATGTATTCCTGCAAGCCTGGCTTAACGTTAACTGGAAATAGTACTTTGTATTGTGATGGGTCTAAGTGGAGAGGTGAAATACCACAATGCATATGTAAGTCATTTATATTTATATTACATTCAGAAATGGAAATTTTATCAAAATATTCAATTAGGTTTGCTTTTTTCACGTATAAATTGTTATACATGCAGACCCATAGCAACAGTTTTTAAAAATCGGATCAAAAGAATAGACGAGCTGTCAAAACTCGAAAATCCTATTTCGTGGCGGATGAGGGGGGAAGGGGGGGGGTGATCTTTCTCGTCTCCTTGGTATATATACAATGTATTTATTATGCTTCCTGTCAGTTTTTCTCTATATAATCAATACCCAACATTTTTTGCAAAGTGTTCTAAGGACTTATATAACGTAAGCATACTAGTTATATTTAGAGTACTCAAATTCTGCAGATTCAGATAGACAGGGCGGGGCTTAAAGTGAGAGCAACAGTTCGAGCCTGGCCCCGCCCTATACTGTGGAATCACAAATTTTCGTAGGGGTTTAATTTTCGTTGTTTTCGAGGCGTGAATAGACCCACGAATTCATGCTCACCAGGAAATGTAAAATGTGACATACATTACTACTCAATAATTCTACATCCACGAAATATAATCCCCACGAACCAGGAGTTTTTCCTTAAACCACGAAAATTTGACACCATGAAAATATGTGATTTTACAGTATCTCCGATAAAGTAGAAAAAGAGAATTCTAAATGACTTGTAACACGACCCCTACATGACGTTTGTGTTTTTAAATGCTCTCTCGATAAATATAAATCAGGTAACGGTATTTCACTGTTCAGCCATTCCGATACTAAATGGTGGAATATGTTACAGTTACTGAAAAATTACTTGGGGCATCACGAGATATTATGATGGGCGGTGAAGAGTTTGCGCTATTAGCAGATTTATTTTTGTTTTCATATGAAGCAGAATTTGTGCAAAATCTTATGCGTGAAAAGAAGAAAAGACTTGCTGTGGCCTTCAACTCATCTTCGCTAGCCAAGGGTTTCTGATACGCTACTCTCCTCATAAACCCTTGGCATACGGTGTTCATAAAAATCGGGGTTTTTTTCCAGAGTTCTCATTGGATTTCAGTACACACCTGTCGACCAATCATCAATTGTTTTTTGTAAATGACGATACTTCTTGACTCTTTAACATCGGAACTGAAAAACGCAAGTAAATAACGATCCGTAAGATAACATGCAATTCTATGAATAGCTATGGTGTCATCCAATATCTTCTAAATACCGGGGTATGTGATTAAGAATCTATATTGGAGCTTCCGATTTGTACTATAAGTAATAAATAAATATTACTCAATTATTTATAAAGAGAAAAATGACACAAAACTCAATATAGAATTTATATTTATTTATTGTGGCGAGTATTGGCCGTGGCACAGTATAAAATTGTGGGACGCCATTTCAATTGGGCGAACCCACCAAATTCAAACATCAACAATGTGTGTTTCTTTTTTCTAACCGTCCCGGGTTAACCGCGGAGGGTCAGCACACATACAAATTGTTCAAATCAAATCAATCAATCAATCAATCATTCAATCAATCAATAAGTCATATCTCAAATTCCAAATATCAAGCACATCAACTTATTTTATCAAATCTTGTATATCATATATCATTAATATCTCAAACTTCATAGATCAAACATCTCAAACTTCAAATATCAACATTTTTCATATTTCAAACCTGTACGATGTAGTACAGTTCTAAAGTATATATTACTGTCACCAAGAGTAAGCTTATTAGCTTAGTTTACCCTAGCATTAGCATTTCAACAAGGTGACAGTTTATTACAAGTTTCACACAAACATTCAGTTATCAGTTGACTTGGTGTGCGCAGACGCCACATGGCTGCAAGTTGGCACAGCTTGCAGTCACCCCACACATTGGGGGGAAGCAAAGCAAGTCAACTGGACCACGACCAATACTGCCAAGACCCCCCTTCCCAACTAGATCCTTGCATACATCTTGATTCCTAGATGTGCATATCCTTCAGCAGACTTAGACTAAAGTATTTTGAATTTCCCTCAATTTAGAAAAGGTTTTACAACACATAAGGCAATCAATTTTTTACCAAATGTGATGTATCTCGCCTAGTTCCTCAATGCCTAATAAAGCTTTGTCTTGTAGAAACTTACCTGTCTATTAATTCCTTCTAAACATTAATGTCTGAGCAACTTTGCAATGCTCTTTACCACCATAATTTTTTGTTTCTCCATTATTCAAGGCAAGTTAGATGCAAATGGTTGTAGTTAATCAAAATTAAAGATCTGGGTTTTTTTAAAACCAAATAGGGGGAGTTTCACTCAAGAGAACTACCTATATCATAATTCCTGTTTAAAAATTGCTAGGAAAGCCATGTCCTGCTGTTTGAAAAACCCAAATTTTATATCTCCGAAGACGACTCATTCACTCTCTAATTAGCCAACTGAAGCAGAGCAATTTGAAATTCTTAATCATATTCAATTACAAGAAGGTACAACACTATTTAGTGATGGTTACAAATGCCTGTAAAAGACAATACTAACATTTTGGAAGCATACTGGTCTTGTTTAATGATATTCCTACAAAAGATACATTAGCTGAAACATGTAACAAATTTACTAGTATTCCAATTTGTATATCATACTTACCAGTTAAGCTGCCAGGAAGATATTTGGCACCTTATAGATACCATTTTTAAACTAGGATTTTTTGGCTGCAATTTCATTACCCATGCTTGCAATACTTGTGTACTTGACTAATCTTATTTATGTGCTAATTGACTAAGTCCCTTCCCTCTTACATAGATTCTTTCAATAAATATACTGACACGCAAGAGAAACGCAACAATCAGTAATCTACAAATAGTTGAATTTTTTATCTAATGATTTTCAAAAATGAAAACATTAAGGCTAAACTCAATTTTCAGACCATCAGAGATTTGATAAAAATGTTAAATGTTTATCTTTTAACTTAACTGAGTAACATATGACTGTTAAAACACCCCCTCCTTTTCATTTAATTACAACGTTCAAGACTGCCCTAAACAACAATTGCAGCTTAATTTCTATGATACAATAGGTTAATCAATATCGAGATCTGAGCGAAGGAATTATTCTTTGCCATTTTTAAATGCCTGTTTTTCAGATGATTAGGTCGAATTTTCTCTAACTTAGCGCATTGTAGTAACCCTTGGACTTCCGGTCCAAGGACTATCATTTTTGCATATGATACATAAGACCCCGTTGAGGCGTAATGCAGTTTATTTTTGCATCATCAACTCTCCATCACCTTAACGTTGAAATTTTCCAGTTAGAGCAATGGAAATGCGTACTTAAGCCATTTTTGAGAAGCCTTAGCATCGTTACGGGAAACGAAACGAGATTTTATTTTAAATATTGCTGCATTACTTAAGATTAACAGTACAAACCCTTAAAACTCCATAATATTGCCAAATGTTTTGTTAAACATGCAATTTTTGATTTTTGTTAAGCAGACTCAAACTTGACTTCCGGTTATTGTACGAAAATCGTTCAACCGTTATATTACCGATATTTACCAATATGAAGATATCCATAATCTTAAGATACAAAATTCTCTACATTACATAATTATTTCCCCCTAAAGTAGGGTGTTGCGTTTCTTTTGCGTGTCAGTATATTATTAATGCCTGTGATACATGTATGTGCATCTGAGCTCTACCGCTCTATATGACAACATTCTTCCACTGTGTAGCCCAAAATGCAAAGCAAAGTCTAAAATTCTTAAAGGTATTGATGCTTGATTATGAATTACATCAAATGGAAATATTTTATTTTATTTATTTATTTATAATATGCAATGAGCCTGAATACACGTATCACATGTACTGCTATCAATATGTGCTTGATCCTTCTTAATAGTATTTTGATTAAAAAACATACACCAAGTGAAATTCGTTTTAAATGCAAGCCCAAGGGACAATGCACAGTCTTAAGTTTTAAAGTCCACATAATAAGAACAGAGTTACAAAATAAAAGCACCCTGTGAGGAACTTTAATAGCCCAAACATCTTAAAAATGAAGTAAAATGCACATTCAAGGTTAAGCAATCTGTATAAAAATCCAAAAACATATAAACTTTCTGTGAGAACTCTTTTGAAAATTAATTGATACATTGTTAGGGATTTAAGGAACCTGCTTAATTGTGTCACTTCTTGTGTGTAAATATAACCAAATAGTTTAAATAAGTTTATTTGCAACATATATTCTGTTGCATATATTATAAGTTAACTTGGATTCTAGAAGTAATTGTAATTTAACTTGGTATTTCTAACACTAATATCTTAAGTAACCTAAACTGATCTGGAAGGTCATGTCTACCTACATCTCAAATATCCAATATCTCTACTGAAAGCTTTTCCTAATCCCAAAGTTTAAGAAAATGAGATTTGACTATTCCTTTTTTCCTTTAATTATTAAAAACCAAAATATATTCATTTATAAATGATTACAAAACATTCTTAACATTTCTTGGATTACATATTGCAATTTCCAACCTTTCATTTCCACTTTATTGGATCAAAACAAAACTATCCTAGTAATTCCAGTCTTAGGCAATGGATGGTTTATGGTTATATATAAGTAATTTGTATTTTCCTTTTCATTCAAGAATTAATAAGAATTGATACATTATGTTGTTTAACAATGAAGATGCCCCCACCCCCTTTCTCATTTTCACCTTTGTATTACTATATTTCAATGATCATTTTGTTTCCAATTGAATAACTAAAAAATACTATCAATGACCAGAAAGCTCCAACAAAAACAGACTTGAGAAAGGCATTTTCCAGAGGATCATTGCTCCCCGACCCCAAATTTAGATCTCTTTTCTTCTTGAAGTCAACTATAATGAGTAGGATGCCCAATTTCAGTGTAAATCTATAAAATTTATGATATGCAATTGATCCTATCGCTTGCCTTATACATATCATGGGGCTTTCACAACATTAGATAGTAATATTTCATGAATACCAAGAACTAAACTCTTGGAAAATTAGGTGCATTTAAATAACTATCACAAAACTACTCTGGAAAAAGATATGTACTTCATTCTCCTTTTTATTTACATTCATAACAAACTTGAGATATATACTATGTCAGCCTGAAAAATGTAGGCATTAATGCCTAATAGTTTTGAGCCATGTTGAAATGCCTAACAGTTCTGAGTCAGGCTGTAAGTAATGCCTAATAATTCTGAGCCATGTTGTAAGTAATGCCTAATAATAGTTCTGAGCCAGGTTGAGCCATGTTGTACGTCATGCCTAGTAGTTTTCAGCCATATTATCATAATGCCCCATGGGGATCCGGGTTAGAATAGGTCCTCAGTACCCCCTTGCTTGTCGTAAAAGGCGACTAAATGGGGCAGTCCTTCGGATGAGACAGTATAAACCGAGGCCCCGTGTCGCAGCAGGTGTGGCACGATAAAGATCCCTCCCTGCTCAATGGCCATGAGTGCCGAGCATAGGCCTAAATTTGCAGCCCTTCACCGGCAATGGTGATATCAGTGAAATCAATCATAATGCCTAATTTTTTTTTTATAGCCATATTTTAGATAATGCATTAAGCCAATTAGTTCTTAGCCATGCTTTATGTAATGCCTAATATTCCTTGGATTTAAAAGACTCACCAAATTCTATTCCTACAATCAAACAAAACGTTGCAACTGTTTACATTACATACCTGAATATCTATAAAAGAAAAATTGAATATAATCTCACAAACAGAAATTTAATGAAAATGTGCAATGGGTCTGAAACATTCTTCTTATGTTACATATGAAAAAATTAAGCTGCTGTATTATCTGCACCTAACATTACAAGAGCATATCAAAACAATCTATTGGGTTATTTTGACCGTAGTTTTAAACAATTTTCAGGCAACTGCAAGTCCTATTTTGAGAGATATCAATGTAAAATTTTATGATTTGACTGTAGACCTGCAGCTATTTTTGGGAGATTATTTTATTGCAACCTAATTTTTGATTTACTGGTTGTTATATTTAATTTCATTTTGTTTGCCGCTTGATTTCTGGTACTTAGTTTTTTTCCAGTTAGCCCCCCCCCCCTCTTCTCTTTTAAAATTCTTTTTCAAAGTCATTTTTTTTTCTCCCTCTAATCTTGAAAGTTAACATTTCTTAAACAAATAGTTATAGAAGCAACATCAAAAGCTATGCTGGCAGACATTGCTTATAATTTGGTGTCAATCTACAGTGGAAAAGACAATTCAAGTATACATGTATACACACTCAACTAATTAATGCAATACAAAGGTGATTGATGTACCTGATATACTGGACTGTTAATCTGTGATTATACTTATTTCAATGTCTGGTTTTCCAAACGATTTGAAGATAATTTTCAATGCCTTTCTTTGACTTGTAGTCTTGTATTTGGGTCCATGTCCACGAGAAGTTCCGACCGAGTTTCCTTATTGTTGTTCACATGCATAGGGCCTATTCTATTTTGCTTTTGCCGGGTTTCGAAGCAGTATGAAACAAAAAGAGAGTTATTAATGTTAATAACCAACATTACATCAGTGTAAAACAATACAAAGGTATAAGTAAACGATTTTTTAGTATAACCGCGTGCGCGTCGTCTGCTTTGTAAAGTGTTTGAATCCAATCTCATCCGTCATAATTAATGCACATCAATAGTAATAATAGCGTTAAAATGGTTGAGAACAATGTATAAATGAAAAATCATACAAATTTTAAAGTTACAAAACAAAATTTCATGTATTTTATTGCAAGCAATTGTTATGCGTCTTTACCTTCGAAAGGTTCAGGAGAAAGGAATGTGAAGATCAAACCCGACCTTTTATATACTACACTTGATGTGTCAACCGAACCCGATCCCTTAAAAGCCAACGTTCAAATAACAAATACTTGGGACCTATAAACTAGTTTATAGGTCCCTTCAAATATACTTTTCTCGTAAAATAAAGGCATCTATTTTGTATTCACAAATAGATGCTATTAATTGCTTCTAAAATATTCTTGAAAAAACTTTGATTTATTTTTTTTAAACATGCGTCTTTATTTCTGTCGATGACGCAATCTGTGCGTACCTGATAGATTCAAGATCACGTGACGAAAATAATCCCGTCTTTTGACTTCACCGTATGCCAAGGGTTTATGAGAAGAGTAGCGTATCAGAAACCCTTGGCTAGCGAAGATGCCTTCAACTCGACATTTAGATATATTGACGACGTATTGTCAATTAACAATAGTAATTTCCATTCCTGGTGAGCTTGAGATAAATGATTCTACAGAGTCCAACACATCTGTTCCATACTTGGGTATTTTACTTGAAAGGGACACTAATGGTAATCTAACAAACAAGTTCTATGATAAAAGTGATGACTTTAACTTTTCTATCGTAAACTTCCCTTACCTATGCAGCAATATACCTTCATCACCTGCATACGAAGTTTGCATATCTCAGTTGATTCGATACGCTAGAGCATGCTCTACGTATGAACAATTTCTTAAACGAGGTAAATTATTTACAAACAAGTTGATGAAACAAGACTATCAGCAGTCTCGTTTAAAGTCATCATTTCGTAAGTTCTATGGTCGAATGATGAAACAAGACTATCAGCAGTCTCGTTTCAAGTCATCATTTCGTTAGTTCTATGGTCTACCTCGTCAGCAAATACATGTTATCATTGAGTCAATTGTGGGTTGAAGTTTTCCATACTAAATGATAGTCCATTATTTATACACTGAATTGACGAAGGATTTATTTTTCCGAATATGACCAGGAGCACACTGCGGGTGTGACCGTTTGCCAGGGGATGCTCACTCCTCCTTGGCACCTGATCCCACCTCTGATTTTTTGGAGGTCCATGTTTGCTCTGCTCCTATTTTGTATTGTTTTATTGACTTTGATTTTGAATATTGTTTGTTATCTCAATATCCTTCAATAAGGAACTTGTATTATGTTAATCATCGGCCACATGACCTTTAGTTTTAGTTCAACCCAAATTGACAATATTTTTTTCCTTTTCACTTGCATTAAGCTAAGAGACAAGATGGGTATTAATTTAGCAAGAATTCCCACATTGAGGATCCATTCGAAATTTTTCAGTGGCTGTGAACAAAGTCGAGAAGCAAGACAACTTTTGTGTGTGTGCTTTTTAATATTCTCAAATTTTCAGTGCACAGGACTTTGTGTTTATACGGATTTACTGCCCCAAAACCCATTGATTTCAATTTGCAGGAACACTTAGATATAAGTAATTTTTAACTTGGATTAACTGGATTTGAAATCGTCATTTAACGAAACTCCCTGAGCAAGTACGCGTTTTGTTACAGTTTTATCAAAAATTAAAATGATAGCAAGCTAAGAAGATATTAAATACCACTGTATTGATTTCAACGAGGGAATTTGAACGATCATGCTTCGCACGTAATTTGACGACGAAGGGGGGGGGGGCTCCCTCTACTTCTTTCGAACTTCTGAATATTTACTGTCATTTTAATTATAACCGAGTAACTGAAATGAAAGCAAGCGAAGCTGATACAATTAAACCACCTCCACCCAACAAGAGATTTTTGCTATATACCTAGACATTTTACTGCCACCCCCTCCTCCCCTCGTCCCGGTATTTTTTCAAAAAAAAATATTGTATATATAAAATAGATTTATGTGTACAGATCTGTAGCATTTTTTTTCAATTCAAAGTAACATGCTCTAGCTGTTGGATTTAAAGTTTGATTTGCTACAATCTGATGAAAAAGCTGTTAGGTATTATTTTTTCTGTCTGATCACGGTCAATTAATTGTGCATATAAGCAGATTGAATTTCAAAGTCAGTTTGCATGAAAAATGAATAAAACAATGTTTGAAACATATTTTACTATGGTTGTTTTAATTTTTGATAAAACTGTAACAAAACGGGTACTTGCCCTGGGAGTTTCGTTGAACGACGATTTCAAATCCAGATAATCTAAGTTAAAAAATTACTTATATCTTAGTGTTCCTGCAAATTGAAATCAATGGGTTTTGGGGCAGTAAATCCGTATAAACACAAAGTCCTGTGCACTGAAAGTTTTGAGAAAACATTAAAAAGCACACAAACATACACAAAGTCGTCTTGCTTCTCGACTTTGTTCACAGCCACTGAAAAATTTCGAATGGTTCCTCAATGTGGGAATTCTTGCTAAATTAATATCCGTCTTGTCACTTAGCAGATTGCAAGTGAAATGGAAAAAAATAATTGATATTTGGGTAGAATTAAAACTAAAGGTCATGTGGCCGATGATTGACATGATACAATTTCCTTATTTAACAATTAGTTTTGGTATGACGTGACATTCTGATGGGCGTGACCACCGATCAGAATATCCCATGATTCCCGAAATAATTGTTTAATAACTGTAACATAGTTACATATGTAACAGAAATTACTAAGGATAATTGCAACAATTGTAAAAGGGACTTATGACACTAAATGGCTTCCATAGAAATAAAATTTTGCAGCATGTGAATAAGAAGTATTAAACCACTAATATTAGGTCAAAGCCATCAAAAATATTCCAAAAAAAAACTTGTTTGAGGACTCACTGTCTAGTTAGGAGACTATGCCAGGGCATCAACAATATTGGGAAATATGGGATAATTTGCATAACGGGAGAAGCCCGTTATGCTAAAATTATCCTATGTTTCCCACTATTGTTGATGTGAAACAATCTTAAAATAAATCAAAATACCGTCTAAATTAGTAGATTTGAAATGCACGAGGCATTCCATGTTATTTTCCATTGCCCCATGACGTCAAATTGTACTTTAGTCTATTAAAAAATATAGTCCCATAAAAACACGAAACAAATTTAATAATTGTTTAGTTGTAATCTTGTTAACGTAAATTGCATGTGACCACGATTTAGGTTGTCGGAAGCACAAACACGTGTATAGGTCCTAGCCCACTTCTCAACCGCCATATTGAATGCAATGTTGAGGTTGATGAAACGGCCGGGAGTTGGCCAGGAAATCCGATTTGTGTTGATGTTAAAAACGCAGAGGTAGTTGAGTTGCTTACAAATGTTAAAACAGCAGAGGAAGTTGAGGTGCTTACAAATGTTAAAACAGCAGAGGAAGTTGAGGTGCTTACAAATGTTAAAACAGCAGAGGAAGTGAGGAAGTTGAGGTGCCTACAAATGTTCAAACAGCAGAGGAAGTTGAGGTGCTTACAAATGTTAAAACAGCAGAGGATCCGGAAGTTGAGGTGCTTACAAATGTTAAAACAGCAGAGGACGTTGAGGTGCTTACAAATGTTAAAACAGCAGAGGAAGTTGAGTTGCTTAAGAAGTCGGATGGTAATGATTGAGGGACGATATCTGTATCAGATGATGAAGTGTGGCTATACCGATTTCTCCACGTGCTCCAGATAGATTGTTTACGGAAGTGAAGTTCTCGGCCTCGCTGACAGTGGACAGCGTTGCGCTAGCGACTTGCTTTTGATCCGAAGATAATTCATTTCTTATTTTGTTTATAAAAAGATATATCATATCTAATTACTTAGTTTACAATTAAACAAAACATCTAATTTTTTTTCAGTGTATTTATACGCCACTCAAATTCATGCAGGATGACATTTGACATTTCAGTAGTATTTCAATAGAGAAATATACATACCAAGGGCATTACCAAGAAATTAACAAGATAACTTTTGTAGTGTTAATCATAGAGAAAACAATTTTAAATTGAAATATAACAAAAACAATATTTCGCATAGCAAATAATTCACAGATAGATGTACAAATTAAAACAAGTCCATGTTATTCATATGTATCAACAGACGACAAGTTTCCAGTATGAAAGCTTCAATAATTACATATAAAACTGCTTTAAGCCTCTAAAAAAGGTATAAACATGTTGAAATAATCATCTTACAGAATAATTAAGATTTTATAAATTAATACGTACTCTGTGATAGGTTTAAAAAGTAATGCCACTCCAACTTTTTATTTTATAGATCTCTGAGTCAATCTTTTTAAACAATGATTTAGGCATTGAAAGGCCAACATTATCTCTCAATTATCTTATATTATTTTTTGTATTTTTTCAAATAAAATTTTTAAAAAAATATTGACATCCAAAATTAGATACTTTCTTGTAAAAATTTTGCTGTAAATGAATGCATCACATAATTAACTAAGAAAATATGTAAATTAAAGCATATAGATATTAAAAATTTTTAGAGAAAAAAATATTATGAAAATAAAACACACAATTTGTGAAAAAAAAATTTAAACTTGGGGTTAAAATATTTTTAAAACCATTCCCAACTTGGGAGAACATGTTTGTTAATCACATTTATATATGAAATTGAAACGAAATAGAAAAATTTTAGAGAAATTATTTTTTTTATTTTGGCCAACCCCGATTGAAATTAAACCGATCACAACCAAATTTGTAAAATTATTGGAAAGGAATAACATTTCCCCAAGAACACTATAATAATTCCGATTAGGTTAATAAGGGTTAAAACATTATTGAACTTGACTATCAAATAGATTCCTTCATTATTAATACATGAAAGAGACAATATATTAGTATTTTATTCATTTCATGTTAATTTTGATCGGGATCAGTTTAATTGTGATCGGGTTGGGTCCAAATATTAAACGAAATTCATTTCTCTAAAATTTCTCAATTTCATTTCAACGAAGGATATGGAGATAACGAACAGTATTCAATATCAAAGTCCATAAAACAATACAAAATAGGAGCAGAGCAAACACAGACCTCCGAAACATCAGAGGTGGGATCAGTTGCCATGGAGGAGTGAGCATTCCCTGCTGACCGGTCACACCCGCCGTGTGCTCCTTGTCATGATGGGAAAATAAAGAGAAAATCCGTTGTCAATTCAGTGTATGAATAATGGACTAGCAATTAGTATGAAAACGTCAGTCAGCATTTGACTCAATGATAAATTGTATTTGCTGACACGGTTATTGTAACGACCATAGAACTTACAAAATAATGACTTTAAGCGAGACTGCTGATATTCTTGTTTCATCAATTTGCTTGTCAATAATTTACCTCGTTTTAGAAATTGTTCATACGTAGAACATGCTCTTGCGTATCGCATCAACTGAGATATATACACTCCGTATGCAGGTGATGAAGGTATATTACTGCATAAGTAAGGGAAGTTTACGATAGAAAAATCATTACATCTTTCATATAAATTGGTTGTTAGATTACCATTAACGTCTTTTTTCAAGTAAAATATCCAAGTATGAAAAAGATATGTCAGACTCTGTGGTATCTTTTATCTCAAGCTCACCAGGATATATCATATCGACGTTGTCCTGAATGGAAATTACCATTGTTAATTGACAATACGTCGTCGACATATCTAAATGTCGAATTGAAGGCCTCAGCAAGTGACAGGATTTTGCACAAATTCTGCTTCATATGGAGCACTACTAATACTATTATTATATCCCACGCAACAAGTTGCAGGAGGTATAATGTTTTTGACCCGTCCATGAGTCAGACAGTCAGTCCTTCAGTCATATTTTTTTGTCAGCGGAACTCCTCATAAACCGCTTAACATAATACTTGATATCGCGATTACTTAACTGAACGGAATTCTTTTGCGATGGAGGTAGGAAATGTCTGTTGGCTGGGGACAAATGTGCGATTGAATACAATGCAAGATCGATCATTGTAGAATTTATAAGGACAAATAAGTAAAAAGTCCTGGTGGAATACCTTGCTAGCCAATCGCTGAACCAGCCTAATTACTTTTTGAGAGGAGATTACCCTAAAATGTTACATTTTTAACGATATCTTTAACCAAGAGGGCTCTTCTCGTTAAATTTTCATTGAAAATCGTCACATTTTCAAGCTGATTCCTTTATTTTTTCCGGGAATTTTGGCACTTTTCAACTTAGATTTTTGGCCATATCTTAAATATATAGATGAACAGTTTGTAAGCGCAACTCCTCATAAACTGCTGCACAAAATTAAGTCAAACTTTGCAGATATTCAGGACACAATATGTAGATGTTCATATTACCAGGAAATTCCTATTCGTTTATTTTTTCCGGACATTTCGGCATTTTCAACTCAGATCTTTGGCTATGTCTTAAATATAGTGATGAACAGATTGTCAGCGCAAGTCCTCATAAACTGCTGCACAGAATTTAATCAAACTTTGCAGATATTTAGGACACAATGTGTAAAGTGCGTATTATCAGGAAATTCCGATTCCTTTATTTTTTTCGAGATATTCGGCACTTTTCAACTTAGATTTTTGGCAATACCTTGAATAAAGAGATGAAAAGTTTGGCATCGTAACTCCTTTTTCACCGCTGCACAGAATTTAATCAAACTTTGCAGATATTTAGTACACAGTGTGTAGATAGAGGATATATATATTGTGTGATTTAATATTGGCTTCATCCAACGAGTTGAAATGGTGTATATATTCGGGAGGCTTGCCGAGCGAATAAACACCATTTCAACGAGTTGGATAAAGCCAATATCAAATCACACAATTATAGATGTTCTATTTATCTCAAACGACTTTCATTTTAACAAAATTTTGAGACTTCCCTTGCGAAACTACATGAATGATCGCTAATTCAAATTGATGACGTGTAACTTGATGACGAAGAACCGTTGATGTTGGCATGCCTTGAAAAAAAAAGATCGTGTTCAAAATTTAGAGATTTTGCGATCTGCGTCTTTGAAAACATTATGTGACATATTGATGGGGATTTACACCAAGCGAACTTCTATCTGAAAGTTGTAAGGCCCAAGGAATCATGAAAAGTATCTCTTTGTACTGTGGCAGTACAAAGTGTGTTAAGCAAAGGTTCTTGTATATTCATTGTTGATCCATGGTAAGTAACATCTAAATTTCTAGGTAAGCTTACTTAGTATAATATAAGAAAGCATTGTTGAATATGATAAATGAATCGTATCACAACAACCTAACTGCTAGGCGTTACTTTCTCCGAAAAAGATAAAAAGGTTGGGGAGTGGGGGTACATCCGTCATCATGTAGCCAATACAGGTACCTTGATAAAATAAGACACTTCTTCGAGTCTTTTTCTTGCTTTTAACATTATTGCTCTTTAAGTGTATCATTCATTTTATAAAGGCAAGAAGTTTCAATAAAATAAAATCTTGAACCGAGGGCACGTGTCAAAACCGGAAGTGCTATTTTTAAAGCACCTAATCGTGGTTAAAGCATAAGTTTATCTAACGGGCTGTGTCCCCAACTCGTATGAGATAAATGTGCATATTACAATGAAATTCCGATTCCTTTATCCGAATTCCTTTATTTTTTTTGGCCATGTCTTGAATAGATAGTTTTCGATTGACCAAGAGTTACTTCCCGTTGGTCGCCATACTGGAGGTCTTTTCAATTTAAAATTTTTATATTTGCTATTCATGAAATCTTATTTTTCTGAATATATAAATTTTTGATATGAAAAATTATTTGATATAGATTTTCCACCAAATATTTCTGCTTTAGTTTCTTAAACTTGGTAACTCCTATGGCATAAACCGCTGCACAGAATTTTGTCAAGCTTTGCAAACATTTAGGACACAATATTTTGATATGAATCAGGAAATTCCCTTTCCTTTATTTTTTGGGACTATCGGCACTTTGAGCTTTGGGGGAGCGTGTTGTATGTGAGCTTGCTCACTTTTTCTTTCAAATAGATTTAAATCAATCGACTTTGTAGATGTGGAACCAAGGAAATTTTGTGATTTTGAGACAGCGGACTTGTGTGATTGGAAACAAGATGGATCAGACACTTCCTATTATGACTGGTCACGAACTACAGCTGCCCAGATAAAAAACTCTACTGGGACTGGACCCAGCTCAGATCACACTTACCCAGACAAAGACACAGGTCTGATATGAAAATTTGAACCAGACCAAAAACACAGGTCTGACAGTTTTCCAAAATTGTGAAATGTGTGGACCTAGGGTCAAAGGTTCCTTTGGGGTGGGGGCACTACTGATTTTTGCTGAATATTACCGATTAATTGCAATGCATTCTTTATTTCCCTACTCTGCCTATGGGTATTAAGTAATCACACTAAACATGCTAAGTGTATAGTTATGATGAGCAATGGTGCCTCTTTCAAAATTGTGAATGTAATGACCTCTGATTTAAAACGTGTACCAAATTCAATTGTTGGAAAGTTATTGCATGATGCTCAGGTGACCTATAATGCCCATGGATCTCTTGTTTATTTAAACAGAGGCATAGCTAGATGTCATTCTTTTATGTGTGCATTCTATAAAATGTTGACCCCCGTTAAAAATTGACCTTTTTTTTGCCATATCCCAACTTTTTTGATACATATATATTATTATAACAGTAACTTGATCCGAAGTGTCGTATCACGTCGAGTTGACAAGCGCGGATCATCAGATCTAACGAGACGCGAAGCCTCGAGTTTGATATAATGATAAATTTATTATATACCCCCTCATAACTAGCAAGATATAGCAAAAGAAAACTTTAGAGATCAATTGCATAACATTTATCCATAAAACAAAGCATAATTACAAAGGACTTTTTAATGCGCAAGAAAAATAACGTCATATTTCTGCGTACTACGTCATCAGTATCAGAGAGTGGTGATATGGAATCAGAAAAAACATGTTGGTGATCCGGAAAATCGGATCACGACGTCACTTGATAGCGTAAATTCAACAGTAAAATTGGGTGAAACACATTAGGTATATAATAAAGTAGTGTAATAAATAAATCATCCCTCACATCAGTAAACCTTTTGAGCGTTTCATCATAGATATTTCTAAGGTAAAATTAAAAAAAAATTATCTCTAATAATGCGCCATTTACCCTTTCGTTGCTATGCCTGACATTTATATTTTTAATATCGCTACCATACAAATTTTGCATTTTCTAAAAAATGAAATTTCAAATGCAAAATTAATTCTGGTTATGGTTTTTAATGTTAACTCCGATTCTCTCACAAAAAGTTTGGCTTTTCAATGGAATTTTCTTTCAAGCAAATGTAAACGGTCTGCTTAATCAGTTTGTTTCAATTCAATCGTTGGTTTGTAAAATAAAACAATTATTGCTGGGTTTTTTTATCTTTAACTCCTTTACATTTTTTCAGGAAATAATCAACTAATATTTAAGCCAGTTTTAAAACTTTTTGATGTCATTACTATTTTAGGGCGCAATAAAGCTAAAACCATACCTTCTTCTTTCAAATGCAAAATTAATACTGGTTATGGTAATGTTAACTCCGATTCTCTCACAATGTTTGGCTTGGACTCAAGCAAATGTAAACGGTCTGCATAATCAGTTTGTTTCAATTCAATCGGCATTTGCGACCGTTAATGCTGATTTAACGGTTGCAAACTGAGTTTTACCGGCGATGCATAAGCGGAGCCGGTAAAACGTATGTTTGCGACCGTTAAATTAGCATTAACTGTCGCAAATACCAAAAGAGAAGATAAATATTCCCATTCTAATGCAATCTATGCATTCTGTTTATTTTTTATCACTAATTTTGTTCAATTTTGTGACATGTAATATGTCACGGAGCATTGTGTTTTTGCGTGCTCTATTATGACGACACAATGAAAGGCTTTTACTCTCGTTAATGCTCGTTTTACTGCCTACACATCAGTGCATAGCCAATCAAAACATGTTTTACAAAAAATTGCATTAGAATTCTGAATCATTGCATTAACCTTTAAAACAGCAATATTTATATTTTTATGCCCCGGATAAGAATATCCCGGGAGTATGTTGTTTTTGTCCTGTCTGTCTGGTTGTCTTTCTGTCTGCCTGTTGTCAACATTTACCTAGCCCATAACTATGGAGTGGCTGGGGCTGTGGTTTTCATATTTCACAGATGTATTTCTTGTGACACGACCTTTCCATGGGTACCACCAAATTTACCTCTGGACCTTGACCTTGGAGTTTGATCTACTTTTACAAAAAGATACCACACTTTAACCTGGGCCTTAACTTTTAAATAGTTGGAGCTAGGGCTTTAATTTCATCCTTGACATGTGTATTTATTTTAAAAAGAAAATTTCCGCTTATATAAATATTTTTGACATTTTGACCTTGACCTAACAGTTTGACCAACCCTTTCAAAGCTTTAACCTTGGTCATAACTTTTGAATAATTAGAATTGCCTTTCATATTTCATACTTGTATTCCTTGTTCAAAACAAGACCTTCCTTTGGGTACTAACACTTTTGACCTTTTGATCTTTGGAGTTTAAAATGCATTTGAAAGAATTCAACCCTCGACACAAGCTGCCACACGAGGGCATCAGTGTTTCACTAACACAACTTGTTATCTAATGTTCTGAGATCAGTATATCAGTGGTATATCATCGATTTATTCCCAATTTAGCTCAAGTGAGCATATTGGCCAACAGGTCTGTTGATTTTTACTTTTATTTTGGTCCTTTAAATTTCAAATTTAATCCTCTTTCATTCGCAAGGGGTCATTATTCTACGTGGGTCATTTTTCTTCACGTGGGGCTGCAGAATTTTAGGTGATGGCACTTTTTCTACGGGCAAAATGTCATTTTCCGACGTCAAATGATGATCCGATCATTAATCTATGGGGGTCATTATTCGTCTTTACACAGGTACCCCATTCAAGGGGTGTAAACATATTCTCCTATGAATACTCTGGATTCACTTTGGCCTTTAAAATGCAATGTGCACAATATGAATAAGGGGGTGTTCAAGAATTTAATCTAAAAAGCCCAAGTAAGCTAATCATACGGATATTTCAATAGACAAATAATTTTCTGATACACCACCAGATTTCAGACGCAGTTTAATTTGTAATTTTGATTGTAGGTCACTATCTATTCATGGAGGCTTCTAGGCCTACAATGCCGGAGAATTACACTACTCTATTGTCACCACACTATAATCCGATGGAAGCTGGTTTCTGCTTTGAATTCTGGTATCACATGCTTGGACGAGACGGAGAAGAGAGTAAATACAATGCATTTAGTTTCTCAAAATAGTTTTATATTTCCAATCTCATGCATTTTCAGAAAAAAAATTAAAAATTGAAACTCACGTTTTAGGTTAAGTTTGTGAGTTCAAAGGTGTGAGTTTACACATAAATATATGTTCATTCTGCTCATTTGCATATCGGCCAAATTGGAACTATAATGGCCACCGATTCCATAAGAGTTTATGTAGAGAACGTACAAAAAATTGCAAAATTTACATACTATTTCGGATAAAGTTCTTCTGCCGATGTTTTGTTTTTTCTTTATATCTTCAACCGGAAATAACAATAATGTTGATGCTTAAGTGAAAGTTGGGACCGCCTGTTTTATTTGAAAATAAAATTTGATGCGAGAGAACATGGTTTTTTTAAGGAAAGAGCACAGGATTAGGACCTTTCGTAAAAGGAAGGTGTCCGCCATTTTTGTTCTCGTTATATCTGAAGAACACTATATATAGGATTTGGACAACAAACATTTTTCATTGTAATCAGTCGACACCACTGCTGACGGACATATGCTATACAGCACTTGATAGTAACAAAAATGACAGATACTTCGTCAGATGCAGGAAAGTATGATACCAAAGAATCTTACAATTAAAGTTTTACAGGTCAGTGCAGTATACAAACAAACACAGATACACGTAATAAAATGTAAACAAAGACACTGCAAGGAAACCAGCAAGAACACGGGTGCCATTCCACGCCGATACCCGTGACACGAATGTGAAGAGTAAACTTGGATTGTAGAAAATAAAATCGAAAATGGCGTATGCCTACTTAAAACATTGCTGTGACGCCATTTCTTCTTTCTTGCAGTCTAAAAATATACCTGTGGCAGTCCGATATTTGTGAGCAGTCTGATATTAATCGTAATAACAGACTATCTCAGTCTGTATTAAAAAATATCGGACAGTTTTCGGCCTTAACAGACCTCACTCTGTCTGTTAGTTTTTTAATACAGAGCTATATATTCGACATTTATCCAACACTTACGAGTCGTGTTCAGCTTTAGCGACAACGCTGTAAAACGAAAATAGCCTTTGATTAGCCCTAAGACTGGTTGGTTTAGAGATGGAATAGACTATAGGATGTAGAAATATGAGTATGATGCTATTAAGGCAATTACGTTTCTTTTTCCCATCACAACGCTACGAAGAACTGAGCTGATTTGCTTATTATTATGGGAACGTCGGTAATTTTTATATAGTCCTTAAAATTCAAACTTGTGATCTAATAGAAACATATACTTAAACATAATATTCCCATCTGTCAGTTCTGTATGCCACAGTTTTGTTATATTTAATTTCAAGTATTTTTAAGCATAATTTAGAAAACAGACCAAAAGCAAATGTTTGTTTCATGAATTTTCTTTTTACGATAAAAGCTAGATCAAGACGGTTGATCTGATTGAAAAATAATTCGACATGTAATTTTTTTCTTGCATTTGTTCTCGTCCAATCAGAACAAAAAGAATCAATAAAATTTGGAATTTAATATATAGTAATTCTGAATTTGTTGGTGGATGTACAGCTATACGTCATGTAGATTTAATTTTAGTATAATCAACATGTTCAAATTAAATGAATTTCTTTAATTAATATATAGTATCTTTAGTTATATTTTTAAAATCGCAGATATCTAATATAAAGTTACATGTAACTAGTGTTAATTGTAGAGGGGACCGTTACAGATGTTCCCCAAACGCTCCCCAAGTCCTTTTTTGTGCATAATTCCTGTAAGACATTTTTTAAAGTATGAACAGTATCGAAGGAATTCATCAAAGAATTTTAAGAGTTACAATGATATCAACTATGTGTTATTTTAAAGCATTGTACGTGCATCACATGCCAAATGATCATGGCATGTTGTCTAAACCATTAACATATTCATATATGGTCAGAATCAATTAAAAAAATCTTATAATTATACATGCTACTGTTTTTCAAATATATCTGGTCATTTTGCGTATTTCGCACGCGCACGTGCATGCATCCATGTTCTTGCATTCACTTTCGACAGTACCAATGTACAAAAATCATTATACCTATACATATTCTAAATTTCATTCCGTTTTGTTGAAAACTAAGAAAATTATAGGCATTTAAAGTTTCAGGGAATCAGATTTCAGCACACGTGTATGCGTATACTTTAATGAAAATTCTTATATATCATGCTATATACATATAGATCTTCATAATGTATGACTATGTTCAAAATTTCAAAGGATTATGACACAAAAGAAACAAGAAAGATATTGAGACTTTAGTTTCAGCCAATCAGAGCGAAGCGCACGTGCTATTTTAAGCATGTCATCTTGTCTGTACTACTAATGTATTCTTTCATTGTGAGTTTCAAAAAATTCCATCAAAAAATAGAAAAGTTACGGCAATATCCATAATATCGGTCATTTGACGTGTTGCACGTGCGCTCTCATGAAAATTCTTATATATCATGTTGTAGATCTTCATAATGTACAATGTGAATAACTAATATGTTCAAAATTACAAAGGATTATGACAAAAAACAAGAAAGATATTGAGACTATAGTTTCAGCCAATCAGAGCGAAGCGCACGTGCATGCGCGTGAGATCTTGCTATTTTGAGCATGTCATATTACCGCAATATCCATTATATTGGTCATTTCACGTGTTGCACGTGCGCGCTCTTGCAAGCACGTGCGCGCAAAATGACCTTCTTTCGGCAAATCTACATATTAACATGCCTACTGACCCTAAAAAGTTTTCACTTAAGTCGGATGTGTAGTTGACAAGATCATTCGTGGACAAAATTTTCCCAGGAAGAAGAAAAATAATAATAAGAAGAGGAAACAGAGTAAAAACAATAATATGTTCCCCAACGTATACTTTTCCAGATGTAGGCTCATTGAAAGTTGGAATAAAAGATGTCAATGCCAGCTCTTCTAATTTAGACCCCGTATGGATTATGTCTGGGAACCAAGGGGATACCTGGCACAAAGGGTCTCTAGAAATCGGAACAAGGACCTCCCGCTTCCAGGTAGTACATTTCCTCCCTTATCCATGAATTTTTTTAAGTAAAAAAGATTTTTATGTTTAGATTATTATTATGTTTACATGTAAATTGCAGAAAAATAACGAGAAATGCAGTTTTATTTGCGGTATAATTTTCTGTGTAGATTTTAATTACCGGGACTCGTGGCGATGACCGTCGCGGGGACATTGCAATTGATGACGTTTCCATCACCAACTGCACATCTGGTAAACAAAACACTTATTCCTTTGTCTGCACTTTTGCATAGTTTAAGGCACATAACTAGTAATCATAAAAACGTTATATAAAGGTTCTAATAGTTCACACACAGGGGCATCTGATCTGCTCTTTTCTCTACTCTCCATATAACATACAGTCGAGGGAAGAATCGAAAGTAGCACACGAAATGTAAATAAAAAGTAGAAAAAACAACTTACTTGAAAAAGTTGCACACATCCTCATATGCACTAGCGAAAATAATGTCCCAGTACTTATCCAGGCTAAAATATTCAAAAATATAACCAATGTAAATAGCTTTTATCCAGCTATAACCCTAGCTTTCTGCACAGTTTGAAGCTCTTCACCTCAAAAAAATGATTCAGCCAAAAAAACAAAAACAAAACAAATATCCATAGAGCGTTGTCAATATTGTAAAACAAGATTCTGTGTGTTAACAGAATTGTTCAACTAAATGATACTGAGTGATGTGATTGTGAAATAATTTAATTTTGTTTGTATTCTAGTCTTTCATTGGTTGATTTCCAAAAAGGAACGCAAATTATTTCTCAATAACCTTGTTTGGTATGGGGACACACCCCCTTGACAACCAGCTGAATCATCTGTATCCATGCAATCCCCTCATTTCCAGTCCTTGGGATTCATGGAAAATTCCAGATTTTATAAATGTACCTTTAACTTCAAACAGTAGCTCGATCTTACCTCATGTAAACAAACATCATGGCTGCTAGATCTGTGTATCAGTTATTACCTCCCCTTGCTTCATAAAACTTCCGTTAATAGATGTATTATTGAGGGCAAATTTGAACTCATAAAAAGCAGCATAATTTTACACCCACAGTTGTTTAATTATTTTAAAATTAAATTATAAGGAATGACTCTAATTTTTGGCCAAATTATTCGATTATAACCTGGTTTGGGTCAGTTTACGCTTTTTTATAATAAAAAATTA